>NW_026263361.1:0-151767 GCF_947179515.1 Apodemus sylvaticus
GCCTGGACTACATAGGAGTTCTATGCCAGTGAGAGACCTACCTCCCTAGCAAGATCCTGTGGCAAAAACAAAATAAGATAAACAAACAAACAAACAAACAACCAGTAAGACAAAACCACTACAAATTGAGTTCTAGGACAGCCAGGGGTACATAGAGAAACCCTGTCTCAAAAAACAAAACAAAGAAAACAAAAACAGCATCAGCAAAAGACAAATAAAAGGAAGGAAGGAAGGAAGGAAGGAAGGAAGGAAGGAAGGAAGGAAGGAAGGAAGGAAGGAAGGAAATTGAACCTAGGGCCCAATGCTGACCGTGTTCTGTCACTGAGTACAACATCGATTCCATTTCATATTTTAAAAGGGCACAAGATAATCTGGGCAAGTATTTTTAATTATCTAATACCTTTCCACTACATTTCTTTGAACATAACTCCTTATAATAACTTGAGTCCAATAGATCTACCTATTCCTAATGGGTAGCTATTGGAAACCAGTTTGTGATTATGAACTACAAAGTCACATTCCACTCAATATAAGTCTTAACATGCCATGCATATGAGCCAAAAAACAGTCTACCTTTGCTGCCTAGATTTTTCAGAAAATCGTGAAAAGAAATGGGCAAAACAATATGAGAGGAAGAGAATTTGATATAGCCTTTCCTGGATTCACTGGCAGCAGAGTTTTAGGACAGAGGCTGCTTTCAGGGTTTCTAACAGGCCAGGTCTAAAGAAAACAAACAAAAATAATGATGAAAAGGTGAGGGTAGGATTTTAATTAAAATAGCCATTTTGGCAAGACAGAAATTAAGCAGTGAAACATTTATTATTATTATTTTTTTTTTGTCATGCGGTGGTCTGGTTGGTCATTACATTAGTTCGGATTGTGCCCGGGTGGCCATGGAGAAGTCTTTATTTTCCTATTATTTTAGGGACAATGTAATTTCCTTGAAATGATTGCTTCTGCTTAGGGGGTGATTTAATCATGGAGTGATCTCTGCTCTTCCTGGAATCCAAGGCGCTTGCAGGTTTGGGACAGTGAGTGGAGACTTTCTGGACTTGCCTATAGAGAACTTTAAACAGACCATGCCTTTCTGCCTTCAGCCTAGAAGTAGAATGAGTAGGTCAGGTAAGGGATTTACCACTTTTTCAAACAGGCTTTGAACAATTAACATGGCCATGTGCTCCCTTAAATGGGTGTCTGAAAGAAAACAGGTAGATTTTTAAAATAAATAAGGCAGAGAAGTCCATGTGAGGAATTTAGTGCTTTTTAGTACAAAGTGTTTTCAATTATTTGGTCTACTAGGATGAAAGCTTATGAATAAATATTTAGAAAACTCATATATGGTGAGTTCTCTCTCTCTCTCTCTCTCTCTCTCTCTCTCTCTCTCTCTCTCTCTCTCTCTCTCTCTTCTACAGAATCCGGATGAGCTAAGATCATGCTGACAGTCCAAAACCAGCCTAGATTTTAGGATTAATGACCAGAAAACAAAAGAAGGGTTTGGTTTTCTTAACTGGCATTTCTTGTCAAAATGATGAAAATATGGCACTTTCCACGGCCTTCCAAAACCCAGGTCTGGCCTCTGCAAGTAAAGTAGTACATTTAGGAGGCAAAAAAGAATGTCTTTCATTTCACACCCTACCTATAATCTTTAGTCAAAAGCTGTCACGCTCATTTAAAATGCTAGGCCAGGCCCTGCAGAGGCACAAGGAGACTTTCACTCACCTGCAATTATTACTATTTCCGTTTTAGTTATAACTATTGCCTGCCGTACCAAGTATGGTGAAGCAGGCAACAATGATAAACAAACTAGGGACCTTGGGATAGCCTAAGTAGAGGCCTTAGGATCTGTCTGTACAGCTGCCTCCTATCCCAGCAGCCTTTGGAGCACAGGCAACTTCCCTGTGGACCAGAGCTCACCTCCATTCCAAGATCAATTGATCAATTGCTACCCTTCCCTGTTCCTGGTTTGGGGAAGGGGCTCTGCGCATGTGAGTATAGGGATAGAGAGAGTCCTTCTGGGAACAACTATGCCAGGCAGGTTTTCTCCCAAAAGTTCTCTGAGATGGTCAAATTAAAATACAGATTTGGGTGGGGGGAAAAAGATGACAGACCTGCCCCTCAAAGAGCCATGAGCGTAGTTCCAGTTCTCCTACCTTTCCTCCTGCTCTGTGGCTTCCTCCCCAGCCTCAGGAAGACTTGGCCTGGCCCCATAGAGAGTCCAATGGGCATCCAGTAACACCTAGGCCCAAGACAAGCAAGCGGGAGTCAGTAAAGCCCACCTCCAGGTGTTTACAGACTACAATGGGAGCTGGAAAAGCCCAATGCTGCCTGCAGCCTACAGTCCACAGTCCTTACCTTTCCCTGAACTTGGGTCCCCAAGAACAGGAAGTAGGGCCCGCTTGTCCCCATACTACCGCTTTCTTTCTCCAAACCACCAGATCTTTCTGGTAGGCAGGCACATATTTGCCATAGAAGGAAGTCTAGAGTGGGACAGGAGACCCTTGCCTCCCCCTGCCTCCCCCCCCCCCCACAGTAGCAGTAATCAAAACAAAGGGGCCCTTAAAAGAGTGTCTCATCTGTACTTTCAGACCCAACACCTAGCCCTATACTTGTACAGTGTATATATAGGTGTGTGTGTGTGTGTGTGTGTGTGTGTATGTGTGGTGTGTCTCCAATGGTTGCTTTCCTGAACCTCCAAAGCAGTATAAATTTAGTTTAGAATAGACACAGAAATTTGGAGGAGAGGGAGCAACTAATGAAATAGAGATGGGCCCTTGTCCACAGAGCATTGCCTGGACTCCACAGCACAAGTCCAGGGGTAAAGGCTTAGGGAGCTATGCCTGGGCAAATGCCAGCACTACTTAAGAAACAAGTCCCCACTTCAAAGTGAGCTCCCCAATTCCCCAATCCCCTTAGTGTCTCTCACCTGGAGTATTGAGGCTCTGTTTCCCTACTGGGGCCCACACTTGCTAACTGCCTAAGCTCAGATCAGCAGCTGCATATCCTGTTTCTTCCCTGCATTTAGGCTCAAATTAATTCAGTTAATTCACTGCTTTGTTTTGTTGTTAGCCTTTAATTTGAGCCTGAGTTTGGGGGGGGGGGGGTGAT
Organism: Apodemus sylvaticus; assembly: GCF_947179515.1. Classification (NCBI taxonomy): domain Eukaryota; kingdom Metazoa; phylum Chordata; class Mammalia; order Rodentia; family Muridae; genus Apodemus; species Apodemus sylvaticus. Next base: position 3,106 of record NW_026263361.1, read on the forward strand.
CTCACTTAGCCCACAATAGGATGACAAACTATCCTCCTGCCTCCACTTCTCAAGTACTCGTGATTCCTGAAATGATGTGTCATGGTCATTCTGGAAGCTTTTGCTTTTCTTCATTCTTCTTTCTATAATCTTCAGCCGTGCCCCCATGCCACCCCCCCAGTTGGGGATGGATTCTAGAAGTCCTGGTGGGCAAAATTGTTCTTATTTTCTAAATTGTTTTAATTGTACTTAACGTTGTCCATCCAAAGTTGTATAGCACAATGATTTAAAATGTGAAAGTAGAGGCTCTTTAAAACCCTGCATGAAGGAGTCAATGATAGGGTGCTTCCTAGCTTGTATGAAACCCTGGGGTTTATACCCAACACCACCAAAAAGGGGGGCGGGCCTCCAGTAGCACGTTATGTCAATGAAGATACATCCGTGGCCTGTGTTTTCATCTAATACAACCACCTCCAGGCTAGGCAGGAGCTAGGCAGAAAAAGTAAATGTTTAAAAGATTATTGAGAGCTTATGACCAGATGGTTTAGTAGGTAAAGGTGCTTACCACCAAGGTTGATGATCTGAGTTTGATCCCCAGGACCCACATGGTGGGTAGGAGGGCCAGCTTCCATTAGATTCATCTAGCCTCCACAGGAGTATTATAGTGTGTTCCCTTCCCCCTCCCTCTCCTCCTCTTTCCCTCCTGCTCCCTCCCCTCCCCCCATCCCTCCATCCCTGTCCCTTCCCCCCTCTGCGGTTCTCAAAATAAATAAATTAATATTCATCAATAGCTATTGCATACCTAAACCCAAGGCAGCTGTGGTTGCCTGTATAAGATCAAACCTACCAAAATTCCATCAGGGAAGGAGAGGCTGTTGCAAACTCATCTGTAAAGGAGTAGCTGTTGGCAGTTAATTAGTTGATTGACTGTGGAGAGAGGGAGAGTCATTTCTCTTTGGAGTTATAGCTGCTGGTAGGTTACCCAGGCCCTAGTGAGTGCTCCCACACCCATGCATCCCAAGCAAGGCGTTTATTGCACACAAGGGATTATTAATAAGGAAAAGAAAAAGAAAAGATAAATTTGGAAGACTGGTTAAAGGGTTCTGTGGGTTGGACATGATCAAAATACCTGTGATTTAAAATAATGAAATAGTACTACACAGACGTAATAATGTTTTAAATGTTGTCTGGGATTCTTGGAATACTGCAGTTGAGCCGTAGGGCAGGGATTACTGAAGTACCCTATGAATTTGTCTAGAAGAGAACAGTAGTTCACTCCTGCAGCTTCATGCTTCCATGAGAGATGTTCTCCTTTTTAATTTGTTTATTTATGACAGGGCCTCATGTAGCTCAGACTGATCTACAGCTCACTGTATAGCGCAGGTTGGCCTCAAATTCCTAGTCCTACTGCTTTTACTAATTTTCTGTTCAAAGAAATGAGATTTGGTGTCCCCCTTCCCTCACGGCCCCAGGAAGGCCAAGGCAGCACTCTCCACCGTGCTGCCTCCTCAGCTCTCCCTTTGTAAATGTGGGCATCTAATCCACACACACTGTAAAGCAACCTGCAGGTTAAGGAACATGCTGGGAGCCTGCGCTCCTGTCCTCTGCAGTAGGAATACTGATGACACAAAAGAAGGGTGTTCTTCCTCTGAATAGAAAGAATTACCTGGGGCTGGAGAGATGGCTCAGCGGTTAAGAGCACTGACTATTCTTCCTAAGGTCCTGAGTTCAAGTCCCAGCAACCACATGGTGGCTCACAACCATCTGTAATGAGATCTGATGCCTTCTTTTAGGGTGTCTGAAGAAAGCTACAGTGTACTTACATATAATGAATAAATAAATATTTAAAAAAAAAAAAGAATTACCTAAGGGAAGAAATAAAGGAGTCTAATCTTGAATGAGCCCGAATAAAGGGTAAGATCTGTTTTTTCCTGTTCAATTCTCTCCTGGGCACAGGAGAAACAAAATTCCAGACAGTTTGAAGGGATGCAAATGCAGACTCCACGACTTGGCACATAGCGCAGAGATAATGCCCGGTACGATGTGTAGGCCCTAGGTTTAAAAAGAATGTGGTTTCCAGAATAAAAATGAGCTGCATTTCTTGAGCAACTGGGTTTACAGAACAACAACAACAACAACAACAAAAGATAAAAGGTCATTAATCTTTTTGTTATAAACTCAGGCATAATTCAAGGTTTGGCATAAGATATTACCTTCATTGTTAACTATCCATGGGGGGAGGGTGTTACTGCTGTTGTTTATTTTCTAGTGCTGAGCATGGAATACAATACACGAGCTAGGCAAGAACTGTACCTCGGAGCTCGGTGTACACTTCCAGCACCAAATTACATGTTTGTAGATCTGTGAAAGCGTGTTTTTCATAAAACTCCTGATTGTAAATATAGTTTTTGGTCTCTGAAGTATATTTTTTGGAATCACGGGGACAATTTTATTAGAGGGAGGGAACAAGCACCAACAGCAAAACACCTCAGGACAGGCAAGCTATAACACCTCAGCACGTGCCTGGGGAATGGAGAGAAGGAAAGGTTATGCTTAAAAGTGAGTAGACAAACAAGTAGAAGTAGAGAAAGAGGAATACGTAGAGAGAAAAAAAAAGCAAGAGGTGCTGGGCGGTGGTGGTGCACGCCTGTAATCCCAGCACTCTGGGAGGCAGAGGCAGGTGGATTTCTGAGTTCGAGGCCAGCCTGGTGTACACAGAGAAACCCTGTCTCTAAAAAAAGAAAAAGCAACAGAAAGAGGACCTAGAGAAAGAGAGGAAGAAGGGGAAGAAGAGGAAAGGGAAGGGAAAGAGGAAGAGGACATAGAGGAAGAGGAGGAGGAGGAGAAGAAGGCAGCTTCTTCCAGAGGTCCTGAGTTCAATTCCCAGCAACCACATGATGGCTCACAACCATCTGAACCATTTGTAATGGGACAATGCCCTCTTCTGGGGTGTCTGACAGCTGCAGTCTGAAGATGAGCTACAGTGTACTAATATACATTAAATAAACAAATAAATAAACAAACAAACAAACAAATAAATAAATAAATAAATAAATAAATAAATAAATAAATAAAGCTTTTAAAAAGTGAGTAAACATGTCTCTACATAACTTCAATCTATAAGATTCTCCCTTCTGGGGGCTGGAGAGATGGCTTAGCAGTTAAGAGCACTCAGTGATTGCTGCCGGAGCACTCAGTGATCCTCCTGCTTCAGCCTCCTAAGTGCTGCTGGAATTAGAGGTCTGTGTTATCATGTCCATCAGGAACTAGAAATTATATGCCAGGCAGTGGTGGCGCACGCCTGTAATCCCAGCACTCTGGGAGGCAGAGGCAGGTGGATTTCTGAGTTCGAGGCCAGCCTGGTCTACAGAGTGAGTTCCAGGACAGCCAGGGCTACACAGAGAAACCATGTAAAACAAAATCCAAAAAAACAGAGAGAGAGAGAGAGAGAGAGAGAGAGAGAGAGAGAGAGAGAGAGAGAGAGAGAGAGAAAGCACTGACTGCTCTGCCGAAGGTCCTGAGTTCAAATCCCAGCAACCACATGGTGGCTTACAACCATCAGTAATGGGATCTGATGCCCTCTTCTGGTGTGTCTGAAGACAGCCTCAGAAATGAATGAATGAATGAATGAATGAATGAGTGAATGAATGAATAAATGAATCTTTTTTATAAAGATTCTTCCTTCTGAAGAATTATTCAACATTTTAAAAGCTTCATACTATACTTAATCTTTTTTGTTGTTGTTGTTTTTTGTTTTTTGTTTTTCAAGACAGGGTCCTTCCTGAGGACCCAGGTAGATCCAACCATCCCCCATACATGGCAGCTCACAAACACCTGTAACTCCAGCCCTAGGGGATCTGAGGTCCTCTTCTGGTTTCCATGGACACTTCTTGCATGTGGCACCCAGACATACATCCAAGTAAAACAACCATAAAATATAAAATAAATAAAAGATTCTTGATGTTTCTACATTTCTCAAAATGATTCATACACATTATACATATTTTGTGTATACACAGTGTGTATAATTGTATATACACTGTATGAAATATAAGAGGTTTATAATTTCTTTTTTTTTTTTGATTTATTTTTTTCGAGACAGGGTTTCTCTGTGTAGCCCTGGCTCTCCTGGAACTTACTCTGTAGACCAGGCTGACCTCAAACTCAGAAATCCGCCTGTCTTTGTCTCCCAGAGTGCTGGGATTACAGGTGTGCGCCACCACCGCCTGGCATATAATTTCTAGTTCCTGATGGACATGATAACACAGACCTCTAATTCCAGCAGCACTTAGGAGGCTGAAGCAGGAGGATCACTGAGTTCAAGGTCAGTCTGGTCTACATAGCAAGTTCCAGGACAGCCAGGGCTACACAGAAAGTCCCTGTCTTAAAAGAAAAAAAAAAGAAAGAAAGAAAGAAAAATTGGGTTCTTATTAGTATTACTCTCGTTTCTATATTAATAGTTTGTATGTGGTGCATGCACGGGCCTGGAAGAAGACAATTTTGTGGAATTGGTTCTTTGTTCTCTCCTTTATGTAGGTTCCAGGGACCCGACAAGTGGTGTCTTTCAATATTATTTAAAAGTTAACAAGATCAAAGCTGAGTGTACTGGTTCACACCTGTAATCTCTGCACTTGGGAAGCTAAGACAGAAGGAGATATGTGCGTTTGGGGATCAGTTCTGAGATAACATTGAGCTCTTGATTAAGAAAAAAAATACCTAAAAACCCTTAAAATAAAACTAACCAACCACTACCGGGCCTGCTTGTATGCAAGAGTCAAGATGACAGGGACAAATGCTGAGGTTATGCCTGCCCAATGGGAATTCCAAATAGGATCCCGGGAAGGTATCGCCTTTGGATAGCCCATTGTATCCTGCATCGCGAGTGCGAAGACTGGGGTGATATAGCAACCTTAGACCCCAAGCCCATCCCAGGGAACTGAAATGGCGCAGGCCACCATTCCAACTTTAGTACCAAGGCCATGCGGGAGGAAAATGGTCTGAAGTGCATCGAGGAGGCCAGCGACACACTGAACCAGAGGCAGCAGTGCCACATCCATCCTTACGATCCCAAGTGGGGCCTGGACTATGCCCGGCGACTGACTGGATTCTACGAAACCTCTAACATCGACCCGTGTTGCCCACAGCAGCGCCAGCATCCGCATTCCCCGGACTGTCAGCCAGGAGAAGACCGGTTACTTTGAAGACCGTTGGCCCTCTGCCTATTGTGACCTCCTATGTGGTAACAGAAGCGGTTTCTCCCCCCCCCCCCCCCCCCCCGCACAAGTCTCCTCAACCAAGCTGGAGAGGAACCTTTCCAATACAAGAACTAAGTAGACTAGACTTCCGGTGATCTTGAGCCCTTCGTAGTCCATCGCACTCCCAACTCTTCCCTCTCCCAGTTGTCCCCACTGAAACTCAAAGGATGGAATGCCAAGGTCTTTTTATTTCTCGTGCCGCCCCCCCCCAAAGTTATCAATATAATAAAACTAAATACAAAAACTCCTCAAAGACATCAATGTTTTCAGAAACACTTTTATTTGCTCTAAAAGTCTCTGAAGAAATGTTACTTCCTCAAAATGTTCTTGCTCCCGCCACCAAGGAAGTAGTTTCTCTTCTTATTTTAGTCGGTAGTCTGTTGCTTCAAGGAGGTTTATCTCTATGTGACACACATATATATTGTTTGTTAGTAAACTCAAAGGCGATGTTCCAAACTTGTTGTGATTTTTCACTAGCAGTTTCTAATTTAGTGTGTCAAAATGAAGCATGCTCAAAGTTGTGTCCCGTTCAAAAATGGTTGTGCTCTCCGTGAATTTCTTTGTGGCAACCAAACAGCACATCGATTATAACATTTTTGACGGGCTGCTCCCCTCCCTCCCCCAAAGTCTTTTCCTGTTTTACGATGGTAATTATAATGGCATAGGAGTAACTTTCCATCTATCACCTTTTTGGTTAGTAAAGAAATGTTAGAAATAGCGTAACTAAGAGTAAAGGAGAGGATTTAAGGGAGGGTACTAAGCGGTAGCCTCAATGGGGCATTCCCGGGCCAGATGTCCAGACTCGCCACAGCGGTAGCAGCTGATTTCGCTTGTCTTGCTGCAGTTCACCGCCATGTGGCCGTTCTCACCACATCTGTAGCACTTGATTTGGGTACAGTCTTTCTGGATGTGCCCAAATTCACCACAAGTGTAGCATTTCTGTTCTTCTTGCCGGTCGCAGTCCCGAGCCAGATGACCAGGTCGGCTACAGATGTAACAGCACTGCTCCCGCTCTCGTTTCGCCTGGGTACAGTCCTTTGCTATATGGCCTCTTCTCCCGCAGTTGTAGCAGGTGTCTTGGAGAAGATCGCAGTCCTTGGCGTAGTGACCGGTTTCACCACAGCGATAACAAACATCGGACTGGCTGGCGGAGCTGCACTGGGGACCTCTGGTACGACCTCTTGCTGTTCGCCCTCGAGTTCCTCCCTTAGGACACTCCCGGGCCCAGTGGCCAGAGCGTCCACACTTGAAGCAACTTTTACCGCTCATGGGTACGGTGAGATCTTCAGGTGAGCAGGCCCACGCACCGCTGCCACGGAGCCCCGAGGCTACCTCCCTAGGATGGCTTAGATGGAAATGACAACTTCCCCTGACAGGCCTCTATGACGTTTCATGAGCTTTGCACACGGCCTCAATGGCCGCGTCACAAGCTTGGGGCTTTTTTTTTTTCCAACTTTTTTTAAAAATTTAGTTTAGTTTAGGTTGGTTTAGTTTTCGTTTTCCCAGACATTCCAAAATCATCTCACCACCTACTCTAGCTTCGTCTTGAACTCAAGATCCTTTTGCCCGGGCCTCATGAGTGCTACGGCTACACATATGTACCATTACACAAGCCTACCTTTTTGTGGGTTGGTTTTCAACACTTTACTTATTAAATTTGGGTTTGAATCTACAGAAAGACCTGTAGAATGTTTCCTAATTCAGGTAGTCTCTTTAGATGCGGTGGTACAGGCCTGTGATCCCAGGCTCGACAGGCCTACACAACCTTAACGTTTGGTACAAAACAAGAAAACTGGAGCGAGCCGGGCGGTAGTGGCGCACGCCTGTAATCCCAGCACTTGGGAGGCAGACACAGGCGGATTTCTGAGTTCCAGGCCAGCCTGGTCTACAGAGTGAGTTCCAGGACAGCCAGGGCTACACAGAGAAACCCTGTCTCGACACCCCCCCCAAAAAAAAAAAAACAAAAACAAAACAAGAAAGCTTGAAGCCAGGCGGTGGCGCGGCGTACGCCTTTAATCCCAGCACTTGGGAGGCAGAGACAGGCGGATTTCTGAGTTCGAGGCCAGCCTGGTCTACAGAGTGAGTTCCAGGACAGCCAGGGCTACACAGACAAAACCCTGTCTCGACCCCCCCCCAAAAAAAAAACAAGAAAACTTGAAGCCGGTCGGTGGTGGCGCACGCCTATAATCCCAGCACTAGGGAGGCAGAGGCAGGCAGATTTCTGAGTTTGAGGCCAGCCTGGTCTACAGACTGAGTTCCAGGACAGCCAGGGCTACACAGAGAAACCCTGTCTCGGAAAAACAAAAACAAAAACAAAAACAAAACAAGAAAGCTTGAAGCCGGACGGTGGTGGCGTACACCTTTAATCCCAGCACTTGGGAGGCAGAGACAGGCAGATTTCTGAGTTCCAGGCCAGCCTGGTCTACAGAGTGAGTTCCAGGACAGTCAGGGCTATACAGAAAAACCCTGTCTCGACACCCCCCCCCAAAAAAAAACAAAAACAAAACAAGAAAGCTTGAAGCCAGGCGGTGGCGACGTACACCTTTAATCCCAGCACTTGGGAGGCAGAGACAGGCGGATTTCTGAGTTTGAGGCCAACCTGGTCTACAGAGTGAATTCCAGGACAGCCAGGGCTACACAGACAAAACCCTGTCTCGGAAAAACAAAAAGAAAAAGAAAACTTGATTACTTCCTAGATCACAAAGAAACCCGTTTGCATACTTTTTATGTTAGCTTAATTAATTAATTTGAGGCAGGGTCTTGCCAGGTAGCCCTGTATTACCTGGGACTCGCTATGTACCATAGGCTGGCCTCAAACCTGCAGGAATCTTCAGGCCTTAGCCTCTTGAGTGCTGGGTCTAGTGAAGTATGCCCAGCTTTGACAACTTGTGTTTGTTCTTAAATAAGATATGTTCATAGCCGGGCAATGGTGGCACATGCCTGTAATCCCAGCACTCTGGGAGGCAGAGGCAGGTGGATTTCTGAGTTCGAGGCCAGCCTGGTCTACAGAGTGAGTTCCAGGACAGCCAGGGCTACACAGAGAAACCCTGTCTCAAAAAAAACCAAATCCAAAAAAACCCAAAAAACAAAACAAAACAAAAAGATATGTTCATAAAAATAAGAACTCCACAAGGGAATGACGGCTTTTCAAATAACCCAGCTTGCCTTCAAGTAACTGAGGATGAACTTCTGATCCTCCTGCCTCTACTTCTAAGTCCTAGGATGACACAAGTGGGCTGCCATGCCTCACTTGCAAACTTAACTTTTGACATCAATGCACTATTTTGGTTAGTAAAGAACAAAATTGTAACATTCAGTAGAAAACCAATGTTATTGCTTGGAAAAATATATGCAATTAAAAGGAGTCGGAATATAGCTCACCTCTTTGGTTCGGCCATGGGTTTGATCCCCAAAAAGACAAAATATAAACGCATTCAAATACTGGCTTTCTTTTCTCATAGGTGTTTTCCGGACTGTTTATACCTTATATATGGACATGTACACTTAAACAAATATGTAAGTACCAGGGCTAAGAAATTAGCCATCTTTTAATTTTTCTCTTTTATTGTTTGATTTTTTTAAAAAAGATCTATTTATTTTTATTTATATGAGTACACTGCAGCTGTCCTTAGACACACACCAGAAGAGGGTATCAGATCTCATTATGGATGGTTGTGAGCCACCATGTGGTTGCTGGGATTTGAACTCAGGACCTTCAGAAGAGCAGTCAGTGCTCTTAACCCCTGAGCCATCTCTCCAGCCTGGTTGGTTGGTTTTTGAGTCAAGGTTTCATGTAGGTGAAGGAGGCCTTTGGCTTTATTCTCTCATTGCGGCCTCCCAGGCCTGGGTTATAGGCATGTGATACCACACTCAACTTTGCGTGAATGTCTGTGTGTGTGTGCAATACTGGAGGCCTAACTAGGTCTTACACAGGTTAGGAAAGCACTCTACCAGTGGGTTATATCCCCAGCCTGATAGTCCCTCTCCTTTCTTTATTTTAATAGTGTTTTACTAGAGTGTGTAGCTAGGTCTAGGTTTAAACGCTCCTTCTGCCCCAGCCTCTCTCCAAGGGCACTCTCCCTTCTTGACCTTCTTTATTGTATGTATGCATACATGTGTGTATGTATGCATGAATGTGTAAGAAATAATATCTGATGGTTCATTTTCAAAATAACTCCTCAAGACAGTCAGCTTTGGTAGAACTAGAAAGGAACAGGAAACACTGGGTCCCTAGGGATTGGAGCCTGCTTAAGCTAGTTACCCTCCCCCAATTTCTGCTAGTCTAAGCAGCAGCTTCCCAACTAAACAGTTAGAGTGCAAGTGCATGCTGACAGGAACCTGATAGAGCTGTCTCCTGAGAGCCTCTGCCAGAGCCTGACAAATACAGAGGCGGATGCTCACAGCCAACCATTGGACTGAGCACAGTGTCCCCAATGGAGGAGTTAGAGAAAGGACTGAAGGAGCTGAAAGGGTTTGCAACCCCATAGGAAGAACAACAATATGAACCAACCAGACCCCCCAGAGCTCCCAGGGACTAAACCACCAACCAAAGAACACACACATGGAGAGACCCATGGCTCCAGCCACATATGTAGCGGAGGATGACCATTTCAGACATCAAAGGGAGGAGAGACCTTTGGTCCTGGGAAGGCTCAAAGTCCCAGTGTAGGGGGATGCAAGGGTGGGGAGGCAGGAGTGGGTGGGTGGGGGTACCCTCATAGAAGCAGGGGAGGGGAGAAGATAGGGGTTTCTGGGGGGAAATAGGGAAAGGGGAGAACATTTGAAATGTAAATAAATAAAATATCCACTAACAATTTACTAAGCATAAAAAAAACTTTACAGTGCAAATTACTAACAGCTAGGTTTGCCTGATAAACTTGAAAATAGCCAGGATATAAAACAGATATGAAGGGCTGGAGAGATGGCTCATAAGAGCAATGACTGCTCTTCTGAAGGTCCTGAGTTCAAATCCCAGCCACTTGGTGGCTCACAACCGTCCATAATGAGATTGGATGCCCTCTTCTGGTGTGTCTGAAGACAGCTACAGTGTACTTACATATAACAATAAATATATCTTAAAAAAAAAAACAGAGATGAACCAACTCACAGATTTTGTTGTCGTTGTTGAGAAAAGACAAATGTCAGCAGCAGAGAGAAAGATGAGACCTCCATGACACGCAAGATTGTCCCTCCCTTAGACTTAGCCTGAGAAGAAGGAGAGGAAGGGTTTCTTGCATTAGCGTTATAAAAATTGTTCTCTGCGCTCTATCAGCATGCCAGATGGCCACAGACTTTTCTGATAATTAACAAGTGTTTATTCTTTTGACTTGGTTATTGTCTCTTATCCAAAGGAGTTGATTATAGCACTTGGAACCACTAATTTACCAAAAACAAAACAAAAACAAAAACAAAAACAAAAAATCCTCCAAGCCAAGGATGCCCAAAGGAGAATGCCTGTGATCCCAGGGCTGGCCGAGAACTGGGCCTAAGCCACGCAGATTTCTGGTTAGGCACCAGATAGCCAGTTTAGCCAAATCAATGAGCTTTAGGTTTAGTGAGTGGCCGTGTCTGAAAAAAAAAAATGAAGTGAAAAGTTGTTGAAGGATACATCTAAAGTCAAAGTCTGATTTCTACACACAACACACGCACACGCACACATGAATGTATGTAACCACACGCACACACCTGTATGCACATATAAACACGCAAATTATAATTTAAATATATTTGCTGAGGCTAGGGATGTAAGTTAGTGGTAGAACACTGTTTATTTTACACAAGGCCCTACATTAGATCCCCTTCACCAGAGGAAAAAAGAAAGGATAATTTTTTAAAAGTATATGCTGAAAATCTTAAAAAGTTGGAAACAAAACTTTTATGCTTTTCTCATCCAAGATCTGTTATAATTTTAATCAATGTGCTTTGGTTTGTGCATAGTGGCCACAATTTGTCTGAAATACAGATATTAGTATGATATTAATTGGTCAAAAATGTTGATAATCTATAAATGTCAAATGTATGAACATTAACTTTTAAATTTTTCCTTCCTTCCTCTTTCTTTCTTTCCTTCTTTTTGAGACAGAGCCTTATTGTGTAGCCCTGGCTATCCTGTAACTCACTCTGTAGACCAGGCTGACCTCAACTCACAGAGGTCACCTGCCTCCTGCCTCTGCCTCCTGAGTGCTAGGATTAAAGGCCTGCAATGGTAGTGCACATGGCGGCTTCTCCGTCTCCTTCTTCTTGTTTGATTTATTTATTTATTATATGTAAGTACACTGTAGCTGTCTTCAGACACACCAGAAAAATGCATCGGATCTCGTTACAGATGGTTGTGAGCCACCATGTGGTTGTGGGATTTGAACTCAGGACCTTTGGAAAAGCAGTCAGTGCTCTTAACCGCTGAGCCATCTCTCCAGCCCATGGCTGCTGCTTCTTCTTCTTCTTCTTCTTCTTCTTCTTCTTCTTCTTCTTCTTCTTCTTCTTCATCTTCTTCTTCTTTCTTTTTAAAACAGGGTTTCATTCTATACCTCAGGCTGGCATGAAATTTACTATGCAGCCTAAGTTGACTTCAAATCATTGATCCTTTGGCCTCATTTCCCAAGTGCTGGGATTACAGGGTCACAAACACAAGCTGCCTTTCAGCTTCTGAGTTTTAGTGCTACATCCCCAGCCCTAAAGCTATCATTTGTGTCTTTGTTTTCTCCTTCTTTCCCTCCTTCTTTCCTTTTTTTCTCTCTTCCTTCCTTCCTTTCTTTTTCTGGTCAGGGTGTTACATATCTCAGGCTGGCCTTGAACTTTCTATGTAGCTGAAGATGAACTTGAATTCTGATCATTCTCTATTTCCTGGATGCTGACATTACAGCTGTGTGCCGCCACATTAGGTTTAGAGTGCTGAGGATGCGAAGCCGGAGCTATGTCCAGGAAAATAGCTGCGCCACACCCTCACACCCTAAACTACAATTGTTCAAATCCCTTATAATTAAAAATATCAGAGAAATTAAAATCTAGGAAAGCGATATCTTGGCAATTTAGAGATGATTTCTAACATTTCTATTTATGTTTACAGTTTGTCAGGTGTGAAAATATGTTGTTTCCTCTCATGGCAATCAAGAAAAATTCTCTTACATGGAATCTTGAGACAGAACTAAGCTAGTTTTAGAAGAAAATTTGAGTTTGAACTTTGTTACTGTCACCTACATGAGTACACTGTAGCTGTCTGTCTTCAGACACACACCAGAAGAGTGCATCGGATTCCACCACAACCACTACGTGGTTGCTGGGAATCAAACTCAGGACCTCTGGAAGAGCAGTCAATGCTCTTAACCTCTGAACCATCTCTCCAGCCCTAGTTGGAACTTTTGTAAAAGTCTGTTTATTCTGCGTGAGGACAACTTTTGTTCTGAGATGCTAGCTAACACTTTTGCAGTGGACTCCAGGTAAACTTAGCTTAAAGGCTTCTTCTATTGCTCAAATGTGGCTCAAAAGAGCTTTTCCATCACACTCCCCTCCCACTCAAAGAAAAAGCTCTTTCAGAAACAAGGGAGGGAATTGTCAAAGTGGAGATGTCTTACTAAAGCTGAAACATCAGAGGAGTTTTTTTAATGCATGTTACCTATCTGCCCACTAGGTGGCGCAAGATATTTAATGACCCTGCCTTCGACTTCTATTCTGCTCAAATTTGTTTCATTCAGAGGCAGGTATGCGACTGCTTTTCCTTTCCTCCCCCCCTTCTTCCTCTTCCTCTTCCTCCTCCTCCTTCTCGTCTTTCTTCCTTCTCCTCCTCTCCTCCTCCCTGCCCCCCCCCGCTCCTTTTTTACTTATATGCTTTTTGTACGCTACATGAAAATCCATATTTCAATGTAGTGATAGATCGACAGGCGCCAGTCGGATGATCTGTCAAGATCCAGGGATGAATAAGAAGAGGGTGTGGATCTTATAAGGAGACCCTTAAAAACCAAGATTCCCCACAGGAAACAACACGGCTGGCAGTGAAAATAGCCTGCCCCGAAAGCTCTGGTTCCAGGAATTAGAAAAAGACTTATTCCTTAGGCTCTGTTACTTGGGCCCACAATTAAGTTTACATACATATATTTCCATCCCGCCGCCCCCCCTCACCCAGAGACTTTTTATTCCCCCTCCAGAATCTTTTGTGGCCCATGTTGGCCTAGAATTCGTCATGTAGGTGAGGCTGTCTATAAATCGCTGGAATTACAGGTACTCATCACCATGCCAGTGGGTTTGTTGTTGCTGTTGTTTGTTTTTGTTTTTGTTTTGTTTTGTTTTCAAAACAGTTAGAATATTAGGTACAACAGGAAACACGAAGAGGCCTAGCAGAGCTCCAGAGACTCAGAGAAGGCCAAGAATTGTGGGGCGGACCAGAAAGGGAGTAAGAACAGTAGTGAGACTTGACGGTGAAGGAAAAAGGATGGGGTCGTATTGATGACAGAAGGGGCTGAGGAGGGGGCTGGTGGACGCTGGTGTGAGCAGAGGTCGGAACAGGGTGGGCTAGGGACCTGAGTTCTGGGCAAACGGTGAAGGGGGCTCAGTGGGCTGCAGTAGGCTGTAGAGGGGCGCTCTGGGGAGAGGGAGGAGCGCGGCGCATGCGTTGCAGCACCGTGCGGCGCTCCTGGAGAGGCTGTGGGTTCGTGGCATCCGCGCCGCGGCCGCAAGTATAGCAGGTTTCCTACCTGGGGTTCATCGCCGTATAAGTCATCGCTGCTGCCACCCAGGCACGGCTCTCGGTCCCGCCGCTCCCTCCGCCCTCTCGGCACGGCCGGCCCTACGAATTTTTTGCTACGACACTCGCTTCAGCAGGAGGTAAAGGAACGACGAAGGGCAAAAAAATGTAACATGGAGGGCGGAGGAGGGAACTTGGGTCAGGGAGATCCTTAATTTGTGCATTTTCTCCTTTGAGGGGAGGGAGAACTGGAGGCCAATACGAATCCCCAGCCCTCCAAAAAGGATGCTGACAATTCCTTAATACTATGAAAGATTTTTAGACTCTGTAAGCAGGCTTAAGGCACCTGAGCATCACTGTTTTATTTGACATTTCCCATTTAAAACAAATCAAAAAACCTTTCGAGTTCCTCATCATTTGCTAGGCGTGAATTTAAAGGATGAGTCTTTAGGATTAGACTTCATGCTCTTTTTGTTTACCTTGGGGGTGAGTGAATGTAGTTTTGAGAGTGCCGGCAGCAGGCCTCGAACTCGCGGTGGTTCTCCTGCTAAAGCTGGGATTACAGGCCTAAGTCACCACGGCGAGCTCTGATTCCGTGGTTTAAGGTTGGAGGGGTTTTAACTGTATTAAGAAATCCGTGTACCATGTAGCTGCTCCCTTAGGTTGCTGACAGATTCCATCTGGATTTGGGATATGCTTTATCACCTACGACATCATTTTAATCCCATATGTAACTTAGTTAATCTTTTTAAGGTTAATCTTTTTAAGGAATGTTGTTAACGATATGGCTTAGACTCCGGAGCACAACTTTGGCAAGAAACACCACGTGCAGACTCACCTGGCATGAATATCTGTGTGTGTGTGTGTATATATATATATATATATGCATATGTGTATATATGTTTTTCACAGACTCATCTCACCAGAATAGCAGAATGCAGTGGCCACAGAGGTTTATATAAACATGTATCGTACACGGGAGGAGAGATAGTAAAGATCGGCGCGCTTTGCGTAGATCCCAAAAGAGGAACCATACCACCAGGTGGTGGCGCTCAAGTACTCTTGAGAAGGCGTGATATGAAGGGTCGGGCTCCGCTAGCACGGGAGATCGTGGACCCTTAGGCGAGGGTGGGGCAGCGAAGGGAGAAGGTGAAATCACGCATGCTCACTGCAAGCCAAAAGTCTTCTGCGCGGGAATCAAAATGCGCACGCGCAAATGGAAGCGTGTTGCCGGTTTGAGTTTTACAGTAGCGATTGAAAACTGCGCGTGCGTGCTGCCAGTGGCTTGGCTGGGAGGGAGGGAGGCGCCGAACGTTCTGGTAATTATGATTGCGAAATAGCGAGGGGTTCGGTAAGTTGCTCTTCGCCCAAATCGCCATTTTAGGCTGGGAGGACCTGTAGAGAAGCAATTCTACCATTCTAGTCTGAGTGCAGGGTGTGGCCAAACGCACTGAAAAAAAAAATCACTCCAGAATCTTAGTCTCTCTCTCCCTTGTCAGTCTGATAATGGGAATTTTAAAATGCAGAGGAGATAGACTATGAAACGTTGCTTCCGCAGTACGTTGCGCTTAGAGTCCGACCACATTCAGACAAAAAGACTCCTGAACGATCCTGGCCGATCTCGGCTCTCCACAGACTCATCTCACCACAGTAGCAGAACGGCAGTGACCACAGTGAAGTACATTGCTACTGTATGCCTGTCCCAAGCACTTGGGGTTTTCTCCCCTACAGAGCATAGGGGAGAGGATTTCGCTGTGTTTCTAAGTGCTTATTATATTGGTTGAAACCTAAGATCTGAGCAAACCACCTCCTGAAACTCAGACATGCAGAGTCATGTCATTGTCATACTGAAAAGTAAAGGCAGTGGTGATATGAAAGTGTCCAGGGCTTACCTGTGTCGCCCCCGCACTTCCCGCCTCTTCTGTAGAACTTTCTGCATGATTTGGTCTGAGGTCTTGGAGATTGGAGATTGTTTGGTTTGTTTGGCTGCTGTTGTGCCTTTGAGGATCGCTAGTGAAAATCCACAATAGTTAATTAATTGCTTAAAACTAGTAATTTAGCATTTAGATATAGGAAAGGGTACAGAAGTTTAAAATGTCTTTTCTATTAATCCTGCCAATCTTTTCCTGTCCAGTTTCATTCTCTGGGCCCGTTTATCAAATAATTCATGTACAGGTACTATACTACTTACTAGCACAAGAGACCAATATAAAGGTTTTACATAATGTGCTAACATTAATTTATTTCGTACCTCTATAATCCTATGGAATAGCTAAAGTATTACTCATTTTATTACAGATGAGAGCTTTGAGGTAGACAGATTAATTTGTCTAAGGTTTTATAGTCAATTGAATGGCTGAGGCTGAGTATTTCTCCAGGGTTTTATTGCTCCATAATTCTGTGTTCTTAAACATGCCTTATCCCTTATATTGAAGAGACATAGTTAAGAGTTATTTCTATTTTTATCTCAAACCATAATAAACCTTATCAAAAGCATTAAGAAAGGAGATTGTTTACTGCTTTTACCTCAGTGCGTAGTAGGGAATTTGGTTAGCCAAATGGGAGATAAAAAGTGAATTACTAATATAGATCCTGTGGAGGGTGGTTCTCCTTAATGCACAGTTCTTTTCTATATTTTTTGGTTTTGCAGAGGGTATAAAATGGCTGACTGCAGGATGCTGGACGACACACTCTTGTTTTTGCTTGATTTGTAATATAGTCCAAGGCATTAAGGCAATCACATTTGCTGCACACAGATTTTTTTTTAAATCTCTTATTGATAATGTCTTATGTCGATTCGTCTAATGGTAAAGATTGCTTTTGTTGATAATATAAGAAAACTGCTAGTTAAAATTATTGAACATTTTATCACTTGATCAAAAATAATTGCCAAATTCTTCCCCAAAAGCTTGTGCCAGTGTTGCCAGAAGGACTGCCTGATGGCTTTAGATAAATTGTGTAAAAAACAAAACAAAACAAAACAAAAAGAAGCATCTTTTTTTCCTTGTTTTTAATTGGTGAAAATAAATTTCTTTGTATTTTTCCCAGTTTTATTTTTATTCATATGATATTTCATATCAATATCTGTTGAAGTCTTAACTTTTATTGTTTATTGCCCCTTAGTGTTTTACTATGCAGATTTCTATAACATGGATAAATAACTACATGTTATTATTATTTGACATCTCATCTTTTTACATTTTGGGGTAATGCAGATTTGATACCATGTGTCAGTTTTTTTTTTTCTTTCTTCACATTCGAATAGGTCTCCAATTAAATACTCACTGTGGCTTTGTTACCTAAACTAGATTGTTCACTAGTTTTCTGTTTTTTTACTCTTCTGTATAGTTGATGTATTTCATATTATATTTTCTGTTTAACATTATGTGCATATTTCCACATTTGTCATTCAATGGTTTCATATGTGTATTTTATGCAATTTTTAGTAAATTATTTAATGAAAGTCTTTTAGTTTTTATTCACCTTTTATTTCTGCTTCTGGGGTGGGGCATATGTGCCAAGATACTTGGCGGTCATATGTCAATATTGAAGCTGGTGTCTTACGCCACTATGCGGGTGCCAGGAACTGAACTCAGGTTGGTCACTAGGCCTGTGTTGTGTGGCAGGCACCTTTGCCTGATTAAGTTTGCCCTGTTTTTTTCTCTTTCTTCATCAAGGTCCAGAATTAGAATTACTCATTAAAGGTTGCAATAAATATTGGTGATAATTTCCAGAAAATTATGTCATATTTTGCCCCTAATCATTTAAGTACTTAATTTTTTTCACTTAATATGTAAAAGAATGTTATGTAAAAAATATTTTGGAAAAAAATGTATGTATTTTGTTTGGACACAGGGTCTTACATATACTGGGGCTGGCATCATATGGATAATGTAGGTGAGGATGATATAAAATACTGATCTCCATACCTTCCTCTTTCATTAGAAATGTATACCACTAGTCCCAGTTCTTGTTTTAAAATGAAATAATGAACTAATAGATAGAGTGGGTCCCCAAACCCGGGTCTCGGTGGGTTAAACTGCCTGCAATCTATTATTGTTGTCTGTTAGAACAAGCCTAGACCTTCAGCTCAGTAGCTAAAGGTGCTCAGGAGCTAAAGCCTGAGCACTTGAGTTCAAAGCTAGCTCCACAGGGCTGGATGAGAGCCAACTCCTGAGATTCCGATCTCCACATGCACCCACCTACCTACATGCACACAAATAAATGCAACAGTGATAATAAAAAGTGGTGTGGAGGGTGGGAAGACAGCTCACTCAATTGGAGGAGTACTTGCCTAGTCTGAGCAAAGCGAAGGAAGGGTTCACTCCCCAGCACAGCATAAAGTCAGATATGGTACAAATGATTGTAGTCTCATCATCCAGGAAGCAAACGTAAGGATTAGGAGTTCAAGACCATGCTTGACTACATAATTCATTTAAGCCTAACTTGAAGTGCATGCACTCCTTCCTTAAAAGAAAGAGTGCTGCAATGAAGCGTGGTGTCAGGTGCCTCTAACCCTAGCACTCTAGAGAACGAGAGGCAAGAGGGTTGCTGTGTGAGGAAAACCTTGTCTCATAAAAACAACAAAAAAGACCCCCCCCCAAAAAAAAAAACCTCTCTGTGGGACACAGAAAACTTTTTTGTTTGTTTGTTTCAGAATAACAAAAAAAATGACTACAAAAGATTTGCTGTTTCAGACAAGTTGTCCAGAATCATTACCAGATTTTGGTTGTTTTTGAAGGGAGGAATCTGCACTTGACAGTAAAGGCTATGGCGTTTAATATTCCAGTTGGAGTCATACTTGCTTCTGTCTGCACTATTCCGTACTTTGAGCTGCCCACAGAGAGAATACTGTAAAGACCTGGTGGAATGCTTTTAAAGCACACAACTAGAGCACCAGATAGGGAAGAAAGGAGGCCGAACAATTACAAAGTACCTTTCCCCTCAACAACAAACATCCCAAAGTGAACGACCCATCATCCCTGACAATTTCCTTTATTGACGATGTTTTATCCTTAAACCACGATAGGCAAAGTTAGTAAATTCAATAAAAGCAGAGCCATTGCTTTAAAAGTTGTGCAAAAGTCTAGATGATACATCTTTTTGCGGATGGATCCTCTGGGTTAGGAGCATTTTTTAAAAAACTGCAGAGCTATGGGTGTGCAATACTGCTGATCTTTCAAAATGCTTAAATATAACCCTCAACTTGTCTATATTAAAATAGACAAATTTGGTCCGGAAATACATGTCAGATGCTGCCACTAGTTATTCTGGATCGGTTCAAGTTTAAAGTTTCTTCCCCAAAGATGGAATTCTGAGGGTCAGTAAGTGAACCACGTGAAAGTAACGCTTTGTTCTCTGGCCTCTCCCCCCCCTCCCTCCCCCCCCCCCCGCGCGGGCGCGCGCTCTCCTTTGAGGTTATAAGGGTAGGGCTGCTGAAGTCTCCGGGGCTGACATCCCTCTTCCTATGCACGCTAGGACAAAGCTTGATCTTAAGGTTTTCGCATCTTAAATGCTGTGCTCATTTGATTCTGGTTTAAAGTCGGAAACTTGCTCTACTAGCAAACTCTGATTGGCCCTAAAGAACTCCTCTGGTGGGGTGCTCAACCATTTTGTTGGCCTCACACGCGCGTGCAAGGGCTAGGATCCATTTCCGGGTGACATCGCATCTACGGCCTCTCGGGAAATGTAGTGTCGGGTAGTACGCGGGCTGAGCCAGCATGCCCCCCCCCCGCGCCCTCCCCCAGCCGCCGCCGCCGCCTGGAGGAAGCTTCTTTTCCCGCGCATCGCGCGAGCGCGGGTGGCAGAGAAGGAAGTGACGCACCGCGGTAAGGCCGGGACTTGGAGCAGGGGGGGCCTCCCGGAGCTGGGGCGCTCCTTGCAGCACATGCTCCTGTGGCTGTGCCAGATGTTGGGACTCACAAATAACTTTTTACAGTGGTAATCTGTCCTTAAAGAGACTATTACTGATGCCCAGTTTTGAAAAGGGAGTGAAAATGTGTTACTTGCTTGTTTCATTCTGGTTTTTAAAATGCAAGTGAATCAGATGGTCTCAGAGTTTGTGGGAAGGGCGACCAGTATTCTTTGACTCCTGAAAGTAGTTGCTCCTGATCCATATACGCTTTGTTTAGCTAGGTTTACTACATACAGTGGTCTAACTTATTTTTATTCCGTATGTTGTATGCTTAATCTATTTTGTATTTCTTAGTCTTTCTCCTTGTGCGCGCGCGCCTTATGTCCGTCCGTCCGTCCGTCCGTGTGTGTGTGTGTGTGTGTGTGTGTGTGTGTGTGTGTGTGCGTGCGCGCGCGCGCCTTATTTTACGCAGTTTAACATGACCGATGTCTGCTCCCACTGTCTCCACTTCTCCAGTGCTGGGATTGAGCGTGGCATTGCTACATCAGATTTTTTTTCCCCCTGCTTTTACATATTTCTCAGTCTCACTTAACCTGGCTTAGGCTGCTCGGATGTCCTAGTTACTGCAGGCTTGCTGCCAGTTGTGGGGATCGTTCTGCCTCAGATTCCCACATACTAGGATTATAGACCTAGCAAATGGACCTTTTTAAAAATCGAAGTAGGCTGTACATTTGGGGGGTTAAAGGTGCCAGGTGAGTTTAGCTGCTTTCAACTACATCCTTACACTGCCTTTAACCTAGTTAGCTGTACCTTCTTCCTATTTTTCAGTATTTCTCTAGCTGCAGACAGTATTAAATGAGGCTTGTGTGGAGTGGGCTTGGATATACTGAGCAACTGGGGTGGGGCCATGCTTTTTATTGATGGAAAGCTTTTTTTTTTTTTTTTTTTTTTTTTGGTTTTTTGAGTCAGGGTTTCTCTGTGTAGTCCTGGCTGTCCTGGAACTCACTCTGTAGACCAGGCTGGCCTCGAACTCAGAAATCCGCCTGCCTCTCCCTCCCAAGTGCTGGGATTAGAGGCATGCGCCACCATGCCCGGCTTTTTTTTTTTTTTTTTTTTTTTTTTTTTTTTTTGAGCTCTGTGCTTGTCTTAAGCATCCCACGCTAGCATCTGCATCTTCAATATAACTAGGAGACCCAAAATTAAGGGAAATTTGGAATAATTTGAAGTGGCTTTTAAAAAAATTTTAAAAAGCATTTAACCCTTTATTTTTTCCTGTCTCCAATTGTTACAGCCCGGGGAGAAATCAGCCAGTATAATAGAGTCTGCATTTAGTCGGCCTGTCTTTTGTCTGGGCAGTAGGGCAGGGAAAGTTTCATTTCCAATGCGCATTCTGGTATATTAGTTGACCTCAGTAAATCTTTATTGCATGAGTAATTAGTCAATCAGCAAGCATCTGGGTGCCTGGTAAAGTCACCTCTACAGGTTCTTGAATGTCAATGGTCTATTCAAAATGGTCAGACACTTTCCACTTCTTTCTAGTTATTTATTTTGTCGGGGATTTTCAAGAGACAATTCTGTTTTCGTGTCTGAATCTCTGGCCTTGGTGTTTGCGCACTTCCATTGTTGGTACGGGTAACATCTACTTTCTTTCTTTCTGTTTGTTTGTTTGTTTGTTTGTTTGTTTGTTTCAAGACAGGGTTTCTCTGTGTAGCCCTAGCTGACCTGGAACTCACTCTGTAGACCAGGCTGGCCTCGGAACTCAGAAATCCATCTGCCCCTGCCTCCCAGAGTGCTGGGATTACAGGCGTGTGCCACCACCGCCCCACATTCACTTTCGTTTTCTTTTCTTCTTTTTTTTAAACTCACTTTTCACGGATTTTATTGGCTCCAAACACACCCAGCGTCTTCTTGAACTCCTCCTTGAGGTGGATGGGCACCTGCAGGTGGCACGGGCTGATGCGCATCTTCTTTTCACACGCCGCATTGCCCAGTAGCTCCAAGATCCCTGCATCAGTACCTGCGCCGCGGCCAGGTACGCAGGCGCTTCCGTGCCCATGCGCTCTTCGCAATTGCCCATGCACAGCAATCTGTGAACGCAGTCCACGGGGAACTGCAGTCCGCGCATCATGAGCGCAGCTAGACCTCGCAGTGCAGCTAGGCCTCGGAGCGCAGCTACTCCTTGCAGCGCAGCTAGGCTTCGGAGTGCAGCTAGGCCTCGCAGCGCAGCTAGACCTCCGAGCGCAGCTAGGCCTCGCAGCGCACCTAGACCTCGCAGCGCAGCTAGGTCTTGCAACGCACCTAGGCCTCGCAGCGCAGCTAGACCTCGGAGCTCAGCTAGGCTTTGGAGCGCAGCTAGGCCTCGGAGCGCAGCTAGGCCTTGCAACGCAGCTAGGCCTTGCAGCGCAGATAGGCCTCGCAGCGCAGCTAGACCTCCGAGCTCAGATAGGCCTCGGAGCTCAGATAGGCTTCGCAGCGCAGCTAGACCTCCGAGCGCAGATAGGCCTCGGAGCTCAGATAGGCTTCGGAGCGCAGATAGGCCTCGCAGCGCAGCTAGACCTCCGAGCGCAGCTAAGCCTCGCAGCGCAGCTAGACCTCGCAGCGCAGCAAGACCCCACAGCGCAGCTAGGCTTTGGAGCGCAGCTAGACCTCACAGCGCAGCTAGGCTTTGGAGCGCAGCTAGGTCTCGCAGCGCAGCTAGGCTTTGGAGCGCAGATAAGCCTCGCAGCGCAGATAGGCTTTGGAGCGCAGCTAGGCCTCACAGCGCAGCTAGACCTCCGAGCGCAGCTAGGCCTCGGAGCTCAGCTAGGCCTCGCAGCGCAGATAGGCTTTGGAGCGCAGCTAGACCTCGGAGTGCAGCTAGACCTCGCAGCGCAGCTAGGCTTTGGAGCGCAGATAAGCCTCGCAGCGCAGATAGGCTTTGGAGCGCAGCTAGGCCTCGCAGCGCAGCTAGACCTCCGAGCGCAGCTAGGCCTCGGAGCTCAGCTAGGCCTCGCAGCGCAGATAGGCTTTGGAGCGCAGCTAGACCTCGGAGCGCAGCTAGACCTCGCAGCGCAGATAGGCTTTGGAGCGCAGCTAGGTCTCGCAGCGCAGCTAGGCTTTGGAGCGCAGATAAGCCTCGCAGCGCAGATAGGCTTTGGAGCGCAGCTAGGCCTCGCAGCGCAGATAGGCTTTGGAGCGCAGCTAGGCCTCGCAGCGCAGCTAGACCTCCGAGCGCAGCTAGGCCTCGGAGCTCAGCTAGGCCTCGCAGCGCAGATAGGCTTCGGAGCGCAGCTAGACCTCGGAGCGCAGCTAGACCTCGCAGCGCAGATAGGCTTTGGAGCGCAGTTAGGCCTCGCAGCGCCGCTAGGCCTCGCAGCGCACCTGCTGCCCTCCTTGCCTCCCCGGTCGTGCTACACCCCGCGCGTGAAGTTCCTACCGGCTAGTGTTGAACAACATTTACTTTCATGATGGGGCCTAGAAGCTAGATCTCAACTCATCCTCACGGCCCAGTGTTTGCCATATGGCTCTTTTTCGTTGTTTTTATTTCTTATTCAACCTATGCCACCTCCACCACTACTGGAGCCACCCTTTAAATATATAAAGCCATTTAGCCCCCAGGGACCCTTATTTTTGTAACTACTTTTCTGTTATAATACAGCTAATCTCATTCCTTAACATTTTCGTCTCAGACTGCTTTGGCAAAACTTTTGCATTCACTCACTTCATTAACCAGGGATCCTTTTACCATTTAGAAACTTTTGAAGCAGCATAGGGTAATCAGCACTGGAAAGTTGAAGCTGGAGGATCACCATGGGTTTGAAGCTAGCCTGGGATACATAGAGTAAACCGTCCATCCACACCTCCCACCCCCTATCCAAAAGGAAAAAGAAAGAAGCTCCTTATTATTTTTGAAAGGGTTTTGTTGTTGTTGTTTGGTTTTTTTTTCCAGACACGGTTTCTCTGTGTAGCCTCGGCTGTTCTGGAACTCACTCTTCAGATCAGACCTTAGTGCCACGGATGCAATCTAGTGCTTCCTGAATGTTAAATGAACAGTTTACCTACTCCTACGTTATCACTCTCCGCTCCCTTTTAAAAAAGAATTTACTTTTTTGAGCTAGTGTCTGATGGAGGCCAGTCTGCCTTTGAATCAAACTCCTGATCCTCCTGTCTCAGCTTGGGAATCTAAGGTGCTGGGATTGCAGACATGGGCCATTAATTACTACTAATTAATTAATACTAATGTTGTTTTTTTAACCTTTATTTTTATGTGTACTGGTGTTCTGCCTATAGCTGTGTTTGTGAAGTGCCTGATGACACCAGAAAATATACGGAATCCCCTGGAACTGGAGTTAAGTAGGTTATGAGCCACTATGTCTGTGCTGGGAAGAGCAGCCACTGCTCCTAACTGCCAAAGCCATCTATCTCTCCAGCTCCTAACTTTTTGAATTTTGTTTTGCTTTGTGATGTTTTCTTTGTGTAGCCCTGGCTGTCCTGGAATTCACTCTGTAGACCAGGCTGGCCTCAAACTCAGAAATCTGCCTGCCTCTGCCTCCTAAGTGCTGGGATTAAAGGCGTGCGCCACCGCTGTCTGGCTGCCCCTAACTTTTTTAATGCACTAATTTCTTTTTAAATCAAGTCAACATTTAATGGCAGTTGCATGTTTTAGAAATGGTTGTGGAGGAGCTGGTGCAAGAACAGGATTCATCTGTGGCCCAGGAGCAGTTGGAGCTCTCTGGAAGTGGAGGCAGCAGTTAGGAGACGGAAGAGAGACCGGAGCTGGTATGTTAGGAGAAGGCCTGATCAAAGCTTCTAATTTTTAACCAGAGAAAGCAGGAGTATGAAGTTACTCATTTACTCAGATTTATTCTGCTAGCCAGCTGGAATAGTACTAAGACTTCAGAGTCCACCCCTGACCCAAGAGCAAAAGCACTGTTTTGTAGTCAATCTAAGAGTTTGTTGTGATTCATTTTACTACACTGAAAAGTAAAGACGCAAGAAAGGTTTTTAAAAAATGAAATAAGATAAAACTCAGAGTACAGTCCAAGGTCCATAGTTTGTTGCCTACCCTATCACCAAAGCAAGCATTAGAACCAACAAAACCCCACCCTAATGGGGTTTGGAGCTAAGATCTGGGCCAGCGTTAGCTTAAGGGCCATAATCTCATTCCCTGCACCAAGAGAAACCTAAAATGGAGGGGCATTGCTTAGCCTTACTTACGGGATGAGCTCATTCTGCAGATGAAATGGGACGGACCTTACAGTTTTATTTTTCTTTCCTTTTTTTTAAAGATGTATTTATTTATTTTATGTATATAAGTACACTGTTGCTCTCTTGAGACAAAAGAAAAGAGGTATCAGATCTCATTACAGATGGTTGTGAGCCACCATGTGGTTGCTGGGATTTGAACTCAGGACCTCTAGAAGAGCAGTCAGTGCTCTTAACCACTGAGCCATCTCTCCAGCCCCAGTTTTATTTTTCAAGCTTTAAGTACCCATGTAGAATTCCTAATTCCTAGATTTTTAGGGGTAATTTTACTATTTTGCTTTATCTTATTCATTCCTGATTGTTGAGCTTTTAAAAACAAGTTTTATTTTAATTTCGTTTGTACGTGATTTATCAGGGTGCAGAAAAATAGCTTTTTTATTCTTTCTCGTGTATTTTCCACACCGAGATGAATACTAATTAACACAGCCTAGCTAAAAACATAAGCAAATTCACCCAGGAAGGAATGGTGGTAAGCAACCACTTAGCTTTTGAAAGAATAACTTTTGAGCCAGGCTGTGGTGGCACATGCCTTTAATCCCAGTACTTGGGAGGCAGAAGCAGTCGGGTTTCTGGAGGCCAGCCAGGGCTACACAGAGAAACTCTGTCTCGGAAAACCAAAAAGAAAAAACAAACAAAAAACAACAACAAAAAAAAGAAAGAAGGATTTCTGCACATTATTTGCGGAAAATCCTAAGAGGAAGGGAAAGTGTAAAGCCAGGCCTAGTACTTTGCACAAGGCAGGCCTCTCTCTGCCTCAGTACTTTGTGCTGTGTAAGTGTCTACAACAAAAGGAAATGTTGAAATGCTAATGAAGGTAGAATTAGCATTAGCATAACTTTGAAATTCTACTGATGGGACATTAAATTCACACTGCTAGTATTTTCCCTTTAAACAATTGGATAAGTTAGAAAAGGACAAAATCAGGGTGGTGGCCTCTTTACACCCAGGTAGGGGGTCACCATGGGCTTTCCAGGCAGAATGGTTTGGGGCTACCCAGAGAAGCACAAACAAAGCACAAGGAAGACCACTATTTTTATCTTGAACTCTGGTTACCTCTGTGTTACCTTAATTTACATGGAAGGGCAGAAACCATGTCATAGTCCCGTCTTTATTTCCCTTAGCAATAAACATTTATTTTCATTGCTGGGTATATATGCCAAAGCATACATTTGGGAATATATAAAAAGCTTTTTTGGGGGAGGGGTTTGTTTGTTTGTTTGTTTGTTTGTTTTTTGAGACAAGGTTTGTCTGTAGCCCTGGCTGTCCTGGAACTCACTCTGTAGACCAGGCTGGCCTCAAACTCAGAAATCCGCCTGCCTCTGCCTCCCAAGTGCTGGAATTACAGGCGTATGCCACCACCACCCGGCTATAAAAAGTTTTAAGGATATGCATGTTCACAGTTTTGATAGCAGTAAATAATGCAAAAATCTGTTCACGAGTAGGAAGGAAATCTATTAAGTAAAACTTGTGTATTCGTGCACAATAAAAAGCCACTGAAAATAAAAAATTCCCAACACTCGGGAGGCAGAAGCAGATAAATCTTTAGAAGGTCAAGGCCAGTGCGGCCTATGTAGCAAGATCCAGACTATATTAGTGAGACTCTGTCTCAAAAATGAAAGAGGAGGGGGGAGAAAATCTAAAATCAATAAAGCTAATGTTATAAAGGGTTTGCTGTTAGATTTGCTTAGGGGACATCTCATCACAAAAAGTAGAATTAGCGAACGGAGGTCGCTTCTAAAGCTCTGCGTGGGCCATTTAGAAATAAGCATTTAGAATGTTGGGGTGTAAATGTTTATCCGCCACGATTGACCCCCCTTTAGGACCATTCACATAACAAAAGGAGACAACATTGTCTTAAAAACAGCCATCAAGCCCATTTCCAGGGAATATTCCTCTAGCCACTCCAAGGGGGCAGTCCAGGATCGCAACCAATGTTAAGTCCTGGCTTGCTATAAAGTTCTTCGGTTTCTTGGGGGCAGGGAAAAGGAGCATAATCATGCCAGATGAGAAGATCGCCCTGGGTAACAGCTATTTGAAAAGAACAGCACTGGTGTGCTTAAATAATTTTGGCTAGCCTGGTCGTGGTGGCACATGGCTTAAATCCCAGCACTGAGGAGGCAAGGCATGCGGATCTCTTGAGTTTGAGGCCAGCCTGAACGAAACCAAAAGAAGGAAAAAACAAACAAAAAACCAGAAATAATTCTGGCGCTGTCGTTGCTTTGTAAAAAATCTCTCATCTATTGCAGTGGCCAGATTGAAAGTCCAGTTTCTGATTATTGTTCAAAGTATGACCTGGCCTCTGGAACATAAAAAGTTTGAGGTGGCTATACCTTTTTCTTTTCTTTTTTTTTAATTTTTTTTCTTTTTTATTCGATATAATTTTTTATTTACATTTCAAATGATTTCCCCTTTTCTAGCCCCCCACTCCCCAAAAGTCCCGTAAGCCCCCTTCTCTTCCCCTGTCCTCCCACCCACCCCTTCCCACTTCCCCGTTCTGGTTTTGCCGAATACTGTTTCACTGAGTCTTTCCAGAACCAGGGGCCACTCCTCCTTTCTTCTTGTACCTCATTTGATGTGTGGATTATGTTTTGGGTATTCCAGTTTTCTAGGTTAATATCCACTTATTAGTGAGTGCATACCATGATTCACCTTTTGAGTCTGGGTTACCTCACTTAGTATGATGTTCTCCAGCTCCATCCATTTGCCTAAGAATTTCATGAATTCATTGTTTCTAATGGCTGAATAGTACTCCATTGTGTAGATATACCACATTTTTTGCATCCACTCTTCTGTTGAGGGATACCTGGGTTCTTTCCAGCATCTGGCAATTATAAATAGGGCTGCTATGAACATAGTAGAGCATGTATCCTTATTACATGGTGGGTAATCCTCTGGGTATATGCCCAGGAGTGGTATAGCAGGATCTTCTGGAAGTGAGGTGCCCAGTTTTCGGAGGAACCGCCAGACTGATTTCCAGAGTGGTTGTACCAATTTGCAACCCCACCAGCAGTGGAGGAGTGTTCCTCTTTCTCCACACCCTCTCCAACACCTGCTGTCTCCTGAATTTTTAATCTTAGCCATTCTGACTGGTGTAAGATGAAATCTCAGGGTTGTTTTGATTTGCATTTCCCTAATGACTAATGAAGTTGAGCATTTTTTAAGATGCTTCTCCGCCATCCGAAGTTCTTCAGGTGAGAATTCTTTTTTTAACTCTGTACCCCATTTTAATAGGGTTGTTTGGTTTTCTGGAGTCTAACTTCTTGAGTTCTTTATATATATTGGATATTAGCCCTCTATCTGATGTAGGATTGGTGAAGATCTTTTCCCAATTTGTTGGTTACCGATTTGTCCTCTTGATGGTGTCCTTTGCCTTATAGAAACTATGTAATTTTATGAGGTCCCATTTGTCAGTTCTTGATCTTAGAGCATACGCTATTGGTGTTTTGTTCAGAAACTTCCTCCCTGTACCGATGTCCTTCTTTTTGAGCATTAGTCAGAACCACACACGTGGTATTAAAGAGCTTTTCCTCAAAGTATATGAAGTGATCTCTCACTGAGAAAAGGGTGTTATTTCTATAACAAAATAGATTAACAAGGGCAATCAGAGCCCGGCGGCCCACGCCTGGGATCCCAGCTCTGGCGGGGTGGGAACGCAGCTACACACGGAGTTTAAGGCTAATCTGGGTTCCCTAAGACCATGTCCAAACAAAGGAAATGTCTCATAGACGAATAGTGACATAGATTACATTCTAGTAATTTAAGGAAATGACTATAGACTAATAAACAGAGTTTATATAATTTTTATAGAATCAGAGCTCCTATCTGTACTTATACATGAAAGTAGTTAGGAAAAATATGCTCCATGATGTGGACTTTTTGGATGGCTTTGGTTTTGTCCTTTATTAATAGAGTTGTGATCTATTTTGTCATATTTTACAAGGACTTGAGCAAGACTCTATATACCTTCAGCATGGTACTCTGACCCAGGTCCTCAGATAATACTCCCACTGCGGTGAGGTTTTATTATGATTTGGTAGGATGGTACTAGGTATCTTCTTAACTGGGGGCCCTGCACTCTGGGGGACTCAAGTATACAGATCTGTACCATGAGGCAGTGGTTAAGACTTTAGCATTCTTGTATCTAACTTAAGGCTCTTAGTCTTCAATGCAGAGACCTCAACAGAAGTGGAGTAAACAGAGGTGATGGCGGAACCTAGAAGCTGACAAAATTAGTTTGGAAAAGAGCTGGCTCTGCGCATGACAGAAGGGAGTGGTGGAAAGAAGCTTTCAGAGACAGGCACTGCCCAGTAGGCAAGGGTGGGCATTTTACAGACTACAGTTTATACTTAACATTCATTGCCCTGTGAGGTCATGTCCACATTCTTTCTCTCACCCTTGGCTGTCCAGATTAAACAGGGACAGGGGTGGCAGCAGCTGCTTGAGCTACATAGACCCTGCTCTTGTAAATAAGCTCCAGACTTTCTCTGCCTATGGTGAGAGAGCTTTGACTTGAGCTTTGGTTCCCACTAGTAGATTAGAGAGCAGCTAGCTATGTGTGGGGTGAATGGTGGATGGCGCATGGCAGCTTCAGCCCTGGGAATCTGCTTCTTGTCCTTCCCGAGGTTTAAGCTGAGAATAGCTTTCCTCTCATGGAGAAAAAGAAAACCTAGCAGTTTCAGCTGGTGCTACCAACAGCTATAGCAGGTTAATAGCCTGGGGTTTGGATCATTGTTTTGTTTTGATTTTTTTGTTGTTGTTTGTTTGATTTTTTTTTGTTGTTGTTGTTGTTTTTTGTTTTTTCGAGACAAGGTTTCTCTGTGTAGCCCTGGCAGTCCTGGAACTCACTCTGTAGACCAGGCTGACCTCGAACTCAGAAATCCGCCTCCTCTGCCTCTCAGTGTGCTGGGATTACAGGCGTGCGTCGCCACCACCACGCTGCTTGGGTCATTGTTGAATTGCTGGATTTGCGGGTTACTTTTTATGTTAAGCTGCTGAAAAGCTGCTGTAAACATACAAACAATATGATGCCTTCATAGACTCATGGGTACGTGTGAGGTTCTTTGGCTTTTCCTGTGATGTCTCACCTTCCAGTTATTCCATCAGCAGTCACAGACGTAGGCTCCTAGCCACTGTTGATAGCAGCAGCTGCTGGTTTCCCACTTACTCTATAACTGCCAAGGTGATGGACTTGTGAATGGTAGTACGTGGTCCAGAGCCCTGTCTTGTGAATCACAAACTGTCTAATGATAACAAAATGAAGGTTTGATTACCTTGTAGGGAGTCTTTTTGTTCCTGAGATAAGGTTGCTTAGGCTGGCCTTCGAACTTTGAGTCCTTGAGCCTCAGTCTTCTGTGATTAAAATTGTATGTATATACCATTTTATGTTCTGTGGTTGGTCTGTTTTCATCATGAATATAGATTTATAGAACGCTCACCAAGGACTCATACTTGTCTCCTGTTCAAAGACAGGGCTAATGAAGCCTCCAAGGAAAGATTAGAGTCCGGAGACATTTGACAGTTTGGTGTAGTTACTTTGTACTTCTCTACCCAAATTAACTCCTTATTTTATCTTTTTATAGTGCCGGGGGTCAAGCTCAAGACTTACATGTGCTTGGTAAGCAGTCTACCCTGATCTCAAGTACTCTGGCCTTTGGGGCTTTAAAAATTATCATCATCATCATTATTATTAAGACAGCATTACATCGTAGGTCATCCTGGCCTACACAGTCCTGCTTCAGTCTCTGGAGTGCTGGGATTGTAGGCCTATGCCACCTTGCCTATTCAAAATACTCTCTACAATACAAACAAACATGAAAGGAGGAAGGGCTGCTCTGGGAAGGAGTACAGGGACTATAGAAGAGATGAAAAGGTCATTGAAGAATGTGATCAAAATTATTCTATATATGCATGAAAATGGCAAAAGATACAATTTTTTAATGAGAAACTTGGGATAATGACAGCAAAAATGCGGGCCTGGAGAGATGGCTCAGCGGTTAAGAGCTCTTCCAAAGGTCCTGAGTTCAAATCCCAGCAACCACATGGTGACTCACAACCATCTGTAATAAGATCCGACACCCTCTTCTGGTGTGTCTGAAGACAGTTACAGTGTACCCGTGCACAAATAAATCATTTTTTAAAGTAAAAATACTGCTTTTAGTTTTAAACCTTAGATTTATTTATGTCTTGTGCAACTAACACTGGGTTTCAACCTTGACTATTCTTATCAATTTGTTTCTTTTCCCTTGCTCCAGATGATGCTGTCAGAAGTCATGCTGCTTGTGAAGATATAAACTGAACCCTTTTGATTCTGTGAGCTTATTAAACAATATAATTTTCAAATCACAGTAAAATCTTGGTAAGTGACTCAGTGACTCTACTTGGCTTGCTCAGGTAATGAGAGCAGACCAGAAAGTTGATCTTAACTAAGCATCAGTTACTCCAGTTACTCACTGTTGAAAACACACTGAAATACCTTGACTGCCCTTTCCTCACCTTCCGTGTTTAGAGGTGTTGAAATTGGAAATTGTCTAGTAGAAGATAGATTTGAATTTAATCTAGAAATGATGCATTCCCTGCTAAAAGATTTTTTTATTAAAGATTGTGTGTGTGTGTGTGTGTGTGTGTGTGTGTGTGTGTGTGTGTTAGGATATCAATATGTAGCGCAGGCTGGTCTAAGACATAGCAGTCCTTCTGCCTCGGTCTCCTTATCCCTGGTAAAAGCATGACCTAACACTCTTGGAGTATAATAGATTCTGAGAACATACTTTTCCTGATGATGGTAATTACCGTTGTATAAAATATTATTTATTACATAACATGTCATCTAGGATGCTTTTTCAATACACAGATTGCTGGGAAGTCAGAATTTTGTCATTTGTCAAGTCTGTTCCTTACTTACACTGTGACTTTCTGCTCAGATTCAGCAACACGCCAGGATAATCATTGTTTCCATGGCCACCCTTGGAGGCAGTTGAAAGCCTGGGTAAGCTGTTAATACTCTGGGTTGAGGTTTCTTACTCTGTAACTAAAGGAAAGTGGTCACATGTGGCATTTCCAGCCTTCTTCAATACATAGTATGTGCTTACTTGAGATTATTTTAGGTGTTAAGAAAGCCCTGCTCATGGGGCTGGAGAGATGGCTCAGCGGTTAAGACCACTGGCTGTTCGTCCAGACGTCCTCAGTTTAATTCCTAGCAACCATATGGTGGCTCACAACCATCTATATATAAGCGATCTGATGCCATCTTCCAGCACACAGGTGTACATGCAGACAGAGTACTCGTATACATTAAATAAATAAATAAATAAATAAATAAATAAATAAATAAATAAATCTTTAAAAAAGAAAAAGAAAACCGTGCCCTTATGGAACTTTTCTTTTTTGTGGGGTGAAAAAAAGAGATAAATACTAAGTGTATGATTACCATATATATGTATATGCTATATTATATATATATAATATATATGTTATATATATGTATATATGTGTGTGTATATATACATATATACATATTGTTTTCCCCTTTATGATATGAAAAATTACACCGCATAGAGTTAGCCAAGCATAGTGGCTCATGCCTGAAGTAGGAAGGTTATCAGTTTGAGGCTATCATAGTCTACATAGTAATCTCCTGTCTCAAAACAACAGCAGCAGACACCTGAGTTAATAACTGAAGCAGTGTCTTCTGTTTTCCTCTCTTCTTTCTACTATGGTTTCTGTTTATTTTTTAGACTTCACTGTCCTTGTAGCCTGGAGCATTAGTGCAGCATGTTCACAAAGTCGGTCATTTCCTGCCAGCACAGCTCCTGAGTACTGGGACCACACGTATGCACCAACATGCTCATCTCTGCCACTAATAGCAGCTACTGTCGCCTCCTCACGAAATGATGGCTGACCTAGGTGAGTGGGAAAAGAACAGGTGGTGGTCTAAAGACATCTTTTCGTTGTCCCTCTTTTGAGTAGACTACAAACAGCTTTTTTTTTTTTGTGTGTGCTACACAGGGTTTTGGACATACTAAACAATTCCTCTACCCCTGAACTGTATCTCTGGCTTTAGGGAAGATACTTTGGAAAAATGGTTTAGAGTTTGCCAGATCCTATGAGTGAGGGACCTCAAACGATAAGAGGAGGGTACTCCTCAATGGAATCGGTAACCCAGTCAGCAAGGTAAGTAGGAAAATCCAGGCTAATGTTGACCTCCCTTTTTCTCGGGGAGACTCTTAGAAGGGCCATCTCTAAGCACAAGTCATCTGACACTACATATATCCTTCTCAGATGGTTTGGGTAGATCGCATGCTTCCCAACCTGATCACCAAGCTCAGGGCCACAAGAGCTAAAATGACTCCCAAGGAAAATAAGCTGGGTGCAGGAAGCTCCTGGGTTGTTTTGCTTTTGAGTTGAGGGTGTACCTAGTTCCTGTTTGTGCTCTGTCATTGAGTTATCCCACAAGCCCCCATTTTCATTTCATTTCAGTCATTTTCTCTCTCTCTTTCTTTTTTTTTTTTTTTTGGATTTGATTTTGTCGAGACAGGGTTTCTCTGTGTAGTCCTGGCTGTCCTGGAACGCACTCTGTAGACTAGGCTGGCCTCGAACTCAGAAATCCGCCTGCCTCTGCCTTCCAGAGTGCTGGGATTACAGGCGTGCGCCACCTGTGCTACTGCATAACTGAGTGGTTGTACCAGCTATGTGGCCTGTAGAGCCTCAAGTATTACCATTTGGCCTTTTTAGGACGTTTGGCCATTGCCAGGGTAAGTTAAGTCCTTTTCCCATTTTATTTTATTCCCATGGTATTTGCCATTGTAACTGATTCTACAAATTGAAATCAGTTTCTTCCTGAATTTCTTCCCGGAAAAATGAAGATTAAGATTGTACTTTGGGGGCTGGAGAGCTGGCTCAGTGGTTAAGAGCAGTGACTGCTCTTTCAGTGGTCCTGAGTTCAAATCCCAGCAACCACATGGTGGCTCACAACCATCTATAAGGAGATCTGGTGCCCTATTCTGGCATGCAGGCATACATGATGGCACAGCACTATATACAAAGTAAAATCAAATAAAGAACTCTTTACAAGAAAGGGGGGTGTATATTGACACAGCAGGCTCTGGTGGTGCCCTCCTGTGATCTCAGCATTTGGGGACTGACATCCTGAAGAGCAGGAGAACAAGGCCTCAGTAACATGAGACAATCTGAAAAAAAATGCAAAGTCCTTTTCAGACTGACTGTGAAAACAGAAGGAGCTCTTTTCTATGCTCCTGGTAGCCAAGTAATTTGTTCTAAATGGCTCTCCCCTTTCTTTTATCTTTTCATAGATGCCTTTGAAAATCCAGTTATTTTGGTTTTTTGAGACAGGGCTTCTCTGTGTAGCCCTGGCTGTCCTGGAACTCACACTGTAGACCAGGCTGGCCTCGAACTTAGAAATCCACCTGCCTCTGCCTCCCGGAGTGCTGGGATTACAGCTGTGCGCCACCACCGCCCGGCTGAAAATCCAGTTCTTGTTTGTGTGCTTTTGGTTTTGAGACCTTGTTATATTACATAGCCTTAGCTGACTGCAATTTGCTATGTAAACTGTCTAGTCTCAGAGATTCGCCTCCCTCTTGCCACCTGAGTGCCAGGATTACACGTGTGCACCATCACACACAGCCTTATGTGGTTTTTAAAAGAATTAAGAAATTACTGTAACGTGTGTACATGGACATGTAATGTGATAGTTGAGCTTTTTATTACTCGGTGCCATTTATCAAGCATCTACTATAAGACTTAGACATGTAACTCTTCTGTTTGTTTGTTTGTTTGTTTGTTTGTTTGTTTGTTTGTTTTTTCTCGAGACAGGGTTTCTCTGTACAGCCCCGGTTGTCCTGGAACTCACTCTGTAAACCAGGCTGGCCTCGAACTCAGAAATCCGCCTGCCTCTGCCTCCCAAGTGCTGGGATTAAAGGCATGCGCCACCACCGCCCAGCTGACATGTAACTCTTCTGAAATTTGACCAAAACCTGGAAGAGTTGCCACTTCCATTCTCCAAAATGAGTTTTTCAAACATACATAACTTTACCCTAAACCACTGCTATAAGGTTTGGATTTTCTTTTTCTTTCTTTCTTTCTTTCTTTCTTTCTTTCTTTCTTTCTTTCTTTCTTTCTTTCTTTCTTTCTTTCTTTTTCCTCTTGGTTTTAATCTTCCGATGATATTGTGCTATATTGTCCAGACTGGTCTTAAATTCCTGAGTTCAAGTTATTGTGGCTTTTAGTGTACAACACTGGAATAATAGGAATGAAATTTTTATTGTTGTTTTGTTTCTTTTGAGAGGTGGTTTCTTTCTATTTCTCATCCTGCCTATCTCAGACCTCACTGTGTAGAACAGGCTGGCACTGGATTCACAGAGCTCTGCCTACCTATGCCTCTTGTGGGATAAAAATTCCATTCCTATTATTTTTCCTTTGAAAGTTCATTTATTTGAGGCTTTTTTTCCTTCTGTGACACAGGGATCCTTTGGAGATGGCTTTTTTCTTCTTTTATTTTATTTTTTATTTATTTTTTACTTATTTATTTATTTAGTTTGGCTAGGAAGTTGAGGAAGTAGCCTTGAAGGGGGCACTGTGGCTGTGACCCCCATCCCCCTGTTTTCTTCACGAGCAGCTCTCTGCCTTGTTTTCTTTGCCATGATTATTTCTTTTTGCTGTAGGTTGAAAGGAACAGAGCCAGTTGTCCATGGACTGAAACTTTTGAAACTGTGAGTCAAAGGAAAATTCACCTCCTTTTAAGCTGTTTGTCTCTGGGAAATTGTCATAGAGACAGTAAGGTTGCTAGCCATAGCGAGGTTTCTAGTTACGGGTAGAAGCATACCCCATAAGGGGTACCATTAGATGGTAAAAGCATAATTAAAATTGCCGCTTTCTCTCTTCCCTTCACTCCCATGCTGATTTAACACGGGACGTCCTAGTAAGCAGCTTGCTCTTAACACTGACCTATGTCCACAGCCGCTTTCGCACCTGCCATTCTACAAGTTGAACCTAGGGTGCCACACACGCTAGGCAAATGTTCAAAGCCCACTCTACCATCCCAGAATGTCCTTGTGCATGCTTAACCAGTGAGCTCTAGCCTCTCGTTTCTTTAAAAACATTTTTAAGTTGTTATTTTATGTGTGTGTGTGTATTTTGCCTATATTGATGTCTGCATCACATGCATGGATAGTAGAGTCCAGAGGAGGGAAAAAAGTCCCCAGGAGGAATGGACAGTGCTCTTAAGTACTGAGCCATCTTTCCAGCAACACCACCCCCGCTCTGCTACATTTTTTATGTAACTATTTGAAGTTTTTGAGTGGGGGCTGGAAAGATGGCTCAGCAGTTAGGAGCACTGACTGCTCTTCCAGAGGTCCTGAGTTCAAATCCCAGCAACCACATGGGGGCTCACAACCATCTGTAATGGGATCTGATGCCCTCTTCTGGTGTGTCTGAAGACAGTGACAGTGTACTCATATACATAAAATAAATAAATCTAGAAGAAGCTGGGTGGTGGTGGCGGATGCCTTTAATCCCAGCACTTGGGAGGCAGAGGCAGGCAGATTTCTGAGTTCGAGGCCAGCCTGGTCTACAGAGTGAGTTCCAGGACAACAAGGGCTATACAGAGAAACCCTGTCTCAAAAAACCAAATCCAAAAAACAAACAAACAAAAACAAAACAAAACAAAAAACAAAAAAAGAAGAGGAAGATATAGTAGAAGTTTGGGGGAGTGTTTTGTGGTGTTAGAGATTGACCGTGGGGTCTTCTGCATGCTAAGCAAATACTCTCCTGCTGCTCCCCCACCCATCTGCCCGGGCTGCCATTGAATCCACTCTGTAGTTCAGGCAACCTTATATTTTTGTTTTTCCTGCCTCGGCCTCCCAAGTAGCTGGAATTACAGGCAATTACGAGCCTTTGTTACCAGGCTTGACACTGCTGGCATAGGGACCTAGGACCTTAGGGACCAGCAGTCTACCCCTGGACACCAACCCTATTGTTAATTTTTAAAAACCTAGTGGGTCAGGGCACTTGTTATGCAAACATGAGGACCTCAGTTTCAGTTTCAACACCTACACAAAAGGTACAAAGACTACAAAGACGGCTCAGCAGAATAAAAAAGGCCTGCTGCTCAGGCAGTGGGTAAGAGTTCAGGTCAAGTTCCCTAGAACTCCAGCTCCAGGGGATCCAGTAGGATCTGGCCTCCATGGACTCACCCACACGGATACACATCAACTGAAACCCTAAAAATCAAAGCCTGGCATGAGCACGAGTACATGTAACCCCAGGGAGGTAGCTGAGAGACATGAGGAGCATTGGGCCTTGCTGCCACTAAGTCTAGCTCCAGGTTCAGTAAGAGACCCTGTGTCACAAGAATTAAGTAGGTAGTGATAGAGTAGGGCTCTTGGTCCTCTGGCCTCTACACAAACGTTCCCATGAATGCATATATGTGTAGGTACATTACATACATACATATATATATATGCGCGCGCGCGCGTGTGTGTGTGTGTGTGTGTGTGTGTGTGTGTGTGTGTGTGTAGCAAAATTGAATTATTCAGAAATCCATAGCTGCTAACTGGAATGAGAAAGCCAATTTTGATATGCTCCTATCTAACTACCTTTGTTCTTCCCAGGCATATCATGCTATCTGTCTGTCTGTCTGTCTGTCCACCCATCCGTCCATCCATCCATCCATCTGTCTGTCTGTCTGTCTGTCGGAATGACTATCCCTTCCATAGTCTCAGTGAACAGAAGTGATGAACCCGGTGATGTTGTAGCTACCATCGTTCATAGCATTTTCTCCTCTGTAGTACTTTCTGTCGAGGGCAGCTATGTACACACTTCCTAATACTTTTCTTCCTTTCCTTATCTTTCCTCTCTTTTCAAAGAGTTATTTATTTAGCTTTATGTGCATGAGTGTTTTGCCTGCATGTAGGTATGTGTATGTGCTGTGCATGTGCCTTATTTCCAAGGAGGTTAGCAGAGGATGTCAAATCCCCTGAAACAGCTTGCAGGCAGTTGTAAGCAGGCACATAGGTCTGGGGCATTGAACCTAGGTTTTCAGGGAAAAGCACTAAGTGCCTTTACTAGCTGAGCCAATGCTCCAGCTCCCTATCCTAATCTTCTGAAGATAGGGAACAGGCCAGCCTGGTCTATAGAGTAAGTTCCAGGATAGCCAGGGCTACTCAGCGAAACCCTATCTCGAAAACAAAAACAAAAAAAACAACAAAAACATATTTATGCACAAACAGAACAGATTAGGACTGTCCCACCACTACCCCGGGCTGGAGAGATGGCTCAGCTGTTAAGAACACTGACTGCTCTTTTGGAAGTCCTGAGTTTCAGAGGTCCTGAGTTCAAATCCCAGTAATCACATGGTGGCTCACAACTATGTTTAATGAGACACCCTCTTCTCATGTATCTGAAGACAGCTACAGTGTACTTACATAAAATAAATAAATAAATCTTTTTTTTAAAAAAAAGAATATTTCCCCTTCTTATCCTATTTTCTGTTTTTGTTTTAATAGCTATTAGGTATTAGCTATTAGGTATTATTTTAATAGCTAATAGTATTAGGATGACTGGTATTCAATTGTAGGAAATTTTGAAAGTTCTGTTCACATTTTAGATTGGGGGGGTGCAGGTTTATTGCATAGGTTAGCCTTGAATCGTTAGCCTGAAGCAATCCTACTGCTTTGGTTTTCCGGTTAACTGGGCCTATGGGTACATGCCTCTGACGTTTGGAAGTGAGGTGAGAGTAAGTACCAGACGAGAACTAGTCAACAGTCATTACTGCCTAGACCTGGTGGCACACACCTTTAGACCCTGTACTGGAGATCAGAGGCAGGTGGAGCTCTGAATTTGAGTCTGCTTTACATAGCAATTTCCAGGCCAGCTGGAGAGCCAAAGTAAGACCTTGTCTTAAAAATAGCCGTAGAAGCCGGGTGGTGGTGACGCACACCTGTAATCCCAGCACTCTGGGAGGCAGAGGCAGGCGGATTTCTGAGTTCAAGGCCAGCCTGGTCTACAGAGTGAGTTACAGGACAGCCAGGGTTATACAGAGAAACCCTGTCTCGAAAAAGTAGAGAGAGGACTTTTCACTGACAGTATGCCAGTGTAAGGGTAGAAGCCATTGTGCCCTTGCACTGGGTGTGACTGTTTTCTCCCTAGCAAGATCTTAAAATTCAATGGCCTCCCATAGGGTGAGTCAGTGGGTGATGGTGCTTGTCACCCAACAAAGTGACAAGCTGGGTTCAAGCCCCTGAAAACTACCCAACTGAAGGAGAAAGCCGGCTTCCACAAGTTATCTTTTGCCATCCGCCACACTGCAGCACATGGGACACCCACTGATACAAGAAAATATAATTTGAGACTGTTGAAGCGTAGCCTCCTATCAAGAAATGAGTCATAAAAAGGCCTTGTAAAAGAAGAATACCTTATAGGTTTAAGACAAGCATGGCACTGGAAGAACTTTTAAGACTACTTGCAGGTTTTTGGATTATTAAAAAAAAAAGTTAGCTATCTGAGTCTTTGCAAAACTTTTCATTTGTATATTTGATTTTGTAGCTTGGTGAGAAATAGAGTTTCACTGTTGATCAGATTGGCCTCAAACTTACCCACATTGCCTCAGCCTCTTGCTAGAAAATGATTTTAAATCCTCTCTTCTTACCCCATCTCTAGAATTGCGTTTCCCTCACTGTTATGTTTTCTATGTGTCCATGTGTGCATACATGGAGGTCAGAGGTCAATATGGAGTGCCGTCTTCTACCTTGTTTGAGACCAGATCTCTTTTTTGTATACCACTGTATACAATACACCAAGCTAACTGAGCGTTCAGCTTCCAGGAATGGTTCTGCCTCTATGTCCGTCTCCTCATAGGGGCACTGGCTTACAGATAGATGTGCCCACTTTGTACTGGGGACCTGGGATTCAGACTCAGGTGCTCATGCTTGCCCAGCGAGCGCTTTTACCACCAAGCCATCGCCCTAGCCCTGCTCTTATCTTTCTGGCTCAGCTTTTTTCTTTTCTTTTCTTTGTTTTTGTATTTTGTTTTTGTTTTTGTTTTGTTGTTGTTTTGTTTTGTTTTTTCCAAGACAGGGTTTCTCTGTATAGCCCTGGCTGTCCTGGAACTCACTCTGTAGACCAGGCTGGCCTCGAACTCTGAAATCTGCCTGCCTCTGCCTCCCAAGTGCTGGGATTACAGGTATGTGCCACCACCACCCAGCTCTGGATCAGCTTTCCAAGTGCTGGGATTATTTGTTTAAGCCACCATGTTAGGCCTGCATAGCTTTCTTTTATTTTTATTTTTTTTAAGTTTTATTTATTTTATGTATATGAGTACAGTGTAGCTGTCTTCAGACACAGCAGAAGAGGACATCTGATCCTGTTATAGATGGTTGTGAGCCACCATGTGGTTGCTGGGAATTGAACTCGGGTCCTCTAGAAGAGCAGCTGTGCACTTAACTGCTGAGCCATCTCTCCAGCCCCACATAGCTTTCTTGATTGAGATACCCTTATTTAACATCAGGGATAATACTCAGCATTGGCTTTTTCAACTGAAAGAGTACAGTCGGTGCTTGTACTTAAGGCAAGTGGATACATGGAACTATATCTTGCCTCAAGAAAATATAATGAGAGTCCTTGTTGTCTTTGGGATTCTCACCTTTTTGGTTTGCTTAAGACATTGTCTAACTATATAATGTAGCCAGATGGACTTTGAGACCCCATTATTTTTAATGTTTTTTATTGGTCTTTGGTGACCCCCAAAGAGTTTTTTTTAAAGATTTATTTATTTATTATATGTGAGTACACTGTAGCTGTCTTCAGACACTCCAGAAGAAGGTGTCAGATCTCATTACAGATGGTTGTGAGTCACCATGTGGTTGCTGGGATTTGAACTCAGGACCTCTGGAAGAGCAGCCAGTGCTCTTAACCACTGAGCCATCTCTCCAGACCTTTTCTTTTCTTTTCTTTTTTTTTTTTTTTAAAGACAGTGTCTTACTCTATGTCGTAGGCTGGCTTTAACTCATCATCATCAGGCCTTCATCTCCCCAGTGTGAGAATTATAGACACACCTATGCTCTGTAATGCCTGGCTTTTTTGTTACTGTGTGTGTGTGTGTGTGTGTGTGTGTGTGTGTGTGTGTTCCTAAATACCACAGGCTCATGGATGTTTTCAGAACTGACCATTTGGTCTTAGATAACCAGTTAGTGTGTCCTTCCCTAGTGAAGACTTAACTCCCACTTGAGGGATCCCCTTAGATGCTTGCAGTTCTTTCTGTAGGGTTGGGG
The DNA here is from genome assembly GCF_947179515.1 of Apodemus sylvaticus. NCBI lineage: Eukaryota > Metazoa > Chordata > Mammalia > Rodentia > Muridae > Apodemus > Apodemus sylvaticus. Next base: position 44,392 of record NW_026263361.1, read on the forward strand.
CCCTGTGAGTTTTCCTCTGCTTGCTTCCCTTCCTCCCTCCCTCCCTCCCTCCCTTCCTCCCTTCCTCCCTCCCTTCCTCCCTTCTTTCCTTCCTCCCTCCCTCCCTTCCTCCTTACCTCCCTCCCTTCCTTCTTTCCTTCCTTCCTGTCTGTCTATCTTCCTTTTTACTTTATGTTTATGGGTGTTTTGCCTGCATGCATTAGCTGTGTACCACATGTATGCAGTGCGTGATGAGACCTGAAGATGGCCTTAGATCTCCTGAACTCTGTTTACAGATGGTTGGTGGCTGCCATGTGAGTGTTGAGATTCTAAACTGGGTCCTTTAGACTAGCAAGTGGTTTGAACCGCTGAGCCATTTTTCTAGCCCTAAATGTACTTGCTTAATTTTTCTGTAAAGATAAGATTTTGTTTCCTGATCCCATCCCACTCTCTTGGTATTAGGGATTGAATCCACAGCCTCATTCCCAGACCTATGTTGCTTTTTGGTTTTGAGGCAGTTTTTCAGTAGCCCAGGCTGGCCTTAAAGTTTTGAGTTTCCTTACTGCTTGCTTTGTTTTACCCCTTTGATACTATATGACAGAAACACTTTTAAGGGAGGAGGGTTTTTTTATGTTATTTTTTATTTAATTTGTATGTAAGCAAATGTGTGAGTTGGTTTTCTTCTTTCACTATATAAGTCCCAAAGATTCCATAGACATCATCACTCTCACCAAATCACCGGGTTTTTTTTGTTTATAACACTGTCCCAATAATTAAGTTCCGGATGATTTGCTATGTCAGTCTTTCCATTTAACTTTCAGGAATCTGAGGAGTTAATGTTTCCATGACTATCTCGGAAGGAGAGGTGGACAAAGGAACAGGTAGCTCACTCCTGCAGGTGAGTGACTGATGCCTATGGCTGGAATCATTTACTGGTGTCGTGTGGTTCATGCCTGTACCGCCACCCCTTGACGATGAGCCAGGAGGACCCAGGCAGGGTTGCATAGCAAGACTTTTCACTAGAAAAGAAAGGGCAAGCAAACTTACCTTTTTTTTTTTTTTTGGCTGTTGGTTGTATGGCATTTGTTGTACTTATTTGCTTTTCTAAGCCTGAGCCAGCCTTACATTTCCAGAAAAGCTCCCTACTTCCCAGGGATTCTGAATTCAATTTGTTAACTTTGCTGTTTTTTTTTTAACTTGTTTTTTTTGTTGTTGTTTATATCATTAGTGTTCTCTCTCTCTCTTTCTTTCTCTCTCTGTTTTTTTTTTTTTTTTTTTTTTGAGACAGGGTTTCTCTGTGTAGCTCTGGCTGTCCTGGAACTCACTCTGTAGACCAGGCTGGCCTCGAACTCAGAAATCTGCCTGCGTCTGCCTCCCAAGTGCTGGGCTTACAGGCGTCCACCGCCCGGCTATTTCTATGTTCAAATTGAAATACAGTGGGAAATGATTGACAGTTTGTCATTTTTTGGATGAAATCATTAATGGTTCTTGCCTGTTTCAAACTAAGGAGATCTCAAACATACATCGTGTCATTAAATATCATTTAGTGGCATAATTTTAGAACTGATGCACAGTATCCCCCCCCCCATGGTTAGAGGACATTAATTTGCATTTCTATTTACACTCATCACAGTTGCGGTTCTCCCTTCTATACCTCTGTTCTCATGACCTGGAGACAGAATTCAAGACTTACCAGCTAGGCAAGATACTTGCACTGCGCTGCACCCCAGTCCAAACTGCTCTTCAATGTATTTACATAAAGCAACATACAGTAATTATTTCTTAAATTGGATGTGAGAGCAGCCATATTTCTACGTTGATACCTGGAGACTTTATTAAGATTTTTTTAACACTCACAGATTGCAAGCTGAATGTAGGGGCTCATATCTGTAATCCCTGCATTTGGAAGGCTGATGCTACAAAATGGAGGCTAGCATACTACCCTGTCTGATCCTATGATCCAAAATGCAAATTCAAGGAAAGAGCAATGTCGCTTCACTAGTTGTGAAAGCGGAACATGATCTCCTTTAGTGTTTTACTTTGTGTTTCCTTGATTCCTAATTAAATAAAACAGGCCAAAGTGTTTCTTGGCTCTTGATTTTGAGCTTTCCTCCATTTGATTTTTTACAACATTATTGTTTGTATCTGTGAATGACTGAGTGCAAGTGCCCACGTGTGGAGACAGCAGAGCATCTTTCGAGAACTGCCTTTCTCCTGTCTCATTGAGAGTGTGTCTTCTTCTCCAGCTACACTGTTCATGCTCCAAGATTGCTGGTCCTCATTTTTACCGCTGCACTCGAGGCTAGTTTGCCTGGGAGCTTCAAAGCAGTTAGTTCTGTAGGGGTGCTGGGTTACAGGTGGCTTGGACCGGTAAAATCCATCTTTTTACATGATTAGCCCCTTCCCGCTGAGCCATCTCCCCAGCTTTCTTCACCTCCTGTGCAGTGTATAGTCTCAAGTGTAAGGCAATTAGAATTCAAATTCTGAGTCGATATTCTGTTTGTTTGGTTAATATACTTTTGTGAATTTGACTTTTATTGGGGTTTAATGGATGGAAAAGATCACTTTCGGAGATAATTGTTTCGATTTGGTTTCTTTGGTTGTTTTTAGAGACAGGGTGCATAGCCTAGGGTTAGGGTGACTTGAATCTAATTATGTATTCCAGGCTAGTCACAAACTCAGAAGTTCTTTTGTTTTAGGGTTAAAGCTTGAATCATTAGCTTTTATCTTATGTTTCAGATAGTTTGTCTGGCCTAGCCTACAACTATTTTTGTAGCTTAAGCATTCTTTGTGACAATAGTTTTTTGTTTCTTTTTGTTTTTCGTTGACACAGTGTTTTGTTGTATAGTCAAGTCCAGCCTCAAATTCAGAATCCTTATCATAACCTCTAGGGACTAGGATTACTGGCACATGTCACCAATATGCCTAATTTGTATTTATTTTTCATGAGATGAGCATAAGTATAATTTCCCATAGTTTATAATGCACTTATTATATATTTTTGTTTTGAATTATTTTTAATGATATTTTTATCAACAGAGCCTCAGTATACACTAGGCAAACATGCTACCTACTTAGGTATATCCCTAGCCTTCACAAAGTTCTTATCATAGCTTGTCTTCCGTGAACTCTGGGCTTGTACATGCTACCAAAGTAAGTAGCAGTGTACCACTGAGCTGTATCATTTCCTTCTCTATTTTTTAACATTTTATTTTTAGATCTCACTGAGTTGCCCAGGCAATAATTAAACTCAACTCACTCCTCTATAGCCTGCGCAGTCTCGAACTTGTGATCCTCCTGACTTAGACTCAATTCCACACCCCAATGCCTGCAGTTATAAATGTGCGCCATGATTTGTGACTTATTTCTTGCATACAATATGTATATTTTCAATTTATATGTATGAGTGGCTTGCCTGCCTGAGTATGTTTGTAGACCTCATGTATGCCTGGTACCTATGAAGATCTGACAAGGGCATTGGATCCTTGCGACTGTAGCTATAGATGGTTGTGAGCCTCCGCGTGGATGCTGGGGATGGCCTCTGCTTGCCAGTGCTCTTGCCCCCACTGTAGCTAGTGTTCATGTCAGCACATTCAACCTGGGGGTGTGCTAACACTGAAGATCTAGTACTGAGTTTCCAGTGTTCGCTTCTAACCTGATGGAAAAGAACGTCCCTCTCTGATATCAGCTCAGCTTTGCTAACTAACACAGGCTTTATGCTCTCATAGAGATCTTTGAGTTTTCATATAGGGAACGACAGTAGATTAGGTTTCATGGGCCATATGGGTTCTGCAGTTGTAGCATGTAGACAAATATAGTCAATGCATAGACACAAGTTCGTTTGTGTTCCAGGAAAACGATTTGATAAAAAGTGTGTGAGCTGTATTTGTGACCAGTACCTGCTTTGTTACAGTTTGCACCTTGTACCCTTTGTATTTATATTTCCAATGTCCGTGCATCTGATCCTCTGCTATAATCTTGTGTGTGTAAGTGCATCCCATGCCGACAGTACCCACAGATGTTAGAAGATGGGTGTTAGATGCTGAGAACCAGAGTTACAGAACCTGGGTCCTCTCTAAGAACAGGAGGTGCTCCTAACTGCTGAGCCATGTCTCCAGCCCCTCCTTTGTAAATTACTGGAAGTTTGTGTGTGTGTGTGTGTGTGTGTGTGTGTGTGTGTGTGTTTTAATTGTTGCTTGTTTTCTTTTCTGAGGCTCTGGCTCTGTAGTCCAGGCCTGGAACTCACTGTGTAGCTCAGTTTAGCTTCCTACCTACAGTGATCCTCATGACTCGACTGGACCTAGAGGTGCTACTACAGTCGACTGGAATGGCTATCTATCGATTCAGCTGGTTCACTCCAGTTTTTTGCTGATAACGGGTTTCCTTAACAGGCTTTGTTTTGTTTTGTTTTTTTCAAAGAACAAACTTAGCTAACGTAGGGGCTTCCTCTTTCATTAGCTGGGTTATAAAAGTGTTTTGTTACGTTAGTATAATTCCAAGTAGCTGCCTTCCTTTTATTCTAGCTTACAGTGATAAAACACTGACCGAAAACACGTGGGGAAGGAAAGCGCTGATCTAACTTATATGTCAGAGGGAAGCCAAGTCATGAACCTGGAGGTAGGAAATGAAGAGAGCATAAACCATGCTGACTGCCTTGTCCCCCTGCATTGCTCAAGCTATCTTTGTCACACAGCCCAGGCCCTCCTGCTGAGAAGTGGCACTAAGCACAGGTCATTATAATGGAGACAATTCTTCAGTTGAGGTTTTTCCCTTCCCAGGTATGATACAAAGCGAAATTAGCTGTCACCATTTGAGAGGGTGTTCCTCTTGAACCATATTTCATTATAGGAATAGGCTTACGTGCCTGGAGCTTGTCTCTAGAGTATCGTGACTGCTTCAGCTTCTATCTGGGTCTCTGTGCATGTCACCTTGCTTCTGCTGGATATGGGTGTCCTCATAATGTAGCCTTTACCTCCTATTGACTTCAGTCTTTGTTTCACTCCTCCCTTAAGCGTTTGTGCTCTGTGGGCATGGCCTTCTTGCTCCCTGCACCTTTCTCTATACAAACTGTGCTGTAGCTCTCATTGCTCTCTAGTGTCACTAGTTGTTAAATCTCATTCCTCTTGGCTTGTTATATTCCTGTGAACGTAGGTGTAGCAGATCCTATTTGTCAGGTCCTAGGACATTTTCTACTATTGCTCATTATATGTGAATGGATTTTCTCTTTATGTAATACATAAAGTCCAAATTGCTTCAGCTCCAAACAATCAGCTAATGTAAATATAATCGCGATTATTCAGTTACTGTAAAACCCTAAAAGCAACTCAGCCCTGGAGTGGTATCATATCCAACTAGCTTTGGACCTTGCCCATCACACAGGTAATTCTGAAACCCCGTTCTCTTAGCATCGTCTTGCTTTCTCCCTGCTGCTAACGGACTTCCCCCATCCTGCCTACCTACCGTGGATGAAGGGTTCTGTTCGTTCATGGCTCTTGAGTCATTCCTTTGCACATTGGTTCACAACTTGATTTTAGCTCTTTTGCTTATTCTACGGACTATAGTATTTTCATATTTCCATTTACCCCATTCGCTGATTTTTGTTTCTTTGTTGTTTTTTTTCTATTTTATTTTTGAAAGGTAGCATCCTGTAGCTGGCATCAAAGTTCCTATAGTAGGTGAGGCTAGTCTTCCATTTTAACCATGATATCTCTGCCTCCCAAATATGAGATTACATGTATACGTCACCATACCTACTTTGTTTGTATTTATTTAATGGGTACTGGGGATTGAACCTAGGGTCTCACTCACAGTAGGCATGTGTTATCCTGGAGCTATAGTCCAACTCGCTGTGTTTTGTTTGATATTTTAAATTATATAGAATTTTTCACTTTGCCCTTGTTTGAGGAAAACTTTTGCGGCAAAACAAGTCTTAGAGCTTGACCCACTTATGGATCCATGTCCTTGATTCTGATCTTTTTGTTGTGTGTGGTGCTGCTGGTAGTGGGACAACCTGACCCTGGCTTGGGAGGATACATACTTAGACGCAAGAATATTTTATTGTTTTTTCAAGTTTCCTTAGATATTGGACATGGGGAGCACAGATACTATTTTTTTTTTTAAATTTTGAATTGACTTAAAACTGATTAGACTGAATTAAAACTTTACATTGCAGTAACTTTCAAGTCTCTCAAAGATTTACATTCTAGTGGGCGGAAGTTGTTGCTTGTTTTGTTTGGAATATAGTTTGGTTTTTTTCCCCCTAGCTAAAGTCTTAGCTAGCCTTGGTCTCCTGAGTGCTGGGATGCTGCCGTCATAGACCTGTACCACCATGTGTTACAGGACAAGGCCATGCAGCGCTTCCTCCATCTTATAGTCTTACCAAGGCCATTGCATGTTTAGCTAGAATTTCCTCTCCACAATAGAGAATCTTATGAGAATTCTTGGAACCCAAGGTCAGAATGTCCTACCTAACTTACCTTAACTTCTGGTAAGTTGCCTCTTTGTGCAGGAGCCCCTCCTGCTAACTTATCTCAGTTTCTCTTAAGCTGCCTGCAAATGCAGAACACCCTCCAGGTAACTGCTCATCTAAGTGTCTGTTATGTTAAAGGGTTTTCTTCTTGTGATTCCGCTTCCCCCAACTGCCAATTAAAATGCCTGGATATATTGGGGGTTTTTTTTTAACCTTCAGAAACCTTGTACTCTGGACTCTCACTGTCCCGGGGTGCCCAAAAACTTGGGTAGAGACCCAGCAGAATGCAGACTTCCAGTTGACTATAAGTCCTCTCTGGGCTCCCGATAAGTAATGCTAACCCCATTGACTTCCTTGGTTCCCCTTCTCCCCTGACAAAATCTAGGGTGTTTTTTTTTCTTCTTCTTTAAATGTTCTTTAGAAATATCAGAGAATGAGTCCTACTTTTTTGCTGAGAAGGACTGTAGCTCAGCTGGTAGAGCACTTGCCTGGTCTCTGTGAAGACCTCCGAGGAATCCATCGCTGTTGGGCTTACAGGGTGGCACAAGGCAGGGCATGAATGTTTTAGACGGTGTGTCTTCTCCTTTGCTTTGCCTCTTGCCATTTTTTCTTTCCTTTTCCTCTTGTTTTCTTTTTCTCTTTCTAAGGCCTCGTTGGCATGTCTCTGTTTGGCCTGGAACTTAACTCCCTACATCCTGCTGGCCTCCACCTCTCAATCATGCTGCCCCTGCTCTCTGGGAGCTGGGATTATACATCTATGACACCGTGCACACCTTCGTGGCTGTGGCTTACCAAATTGTCAGAAAAAAAGAGGATGCTTTCTTTATCCACTTCTTTAAACCCTGCTCCCACTGGGAGGCTGCTGTGCTTTGTTTATCTTTGATTTGTTTGTTGGAGTCTTACTCTATCACTTGGGCTGATCTGAAACTGAGGATAATTAATACAGCTGCTTCTGACTCCTCAGTGTTGGGATTAGACACGAGCCACTACGAGCCCTTGCTATTCTTCTTCCATGGATTCCTATAATAACCTCAATAATATAAGATAATAATATAAACTGCATGGTTTTGGCCCCCCTGCTGTAGGGAGGTAATGGTGGCTGTGATGACATGTAGTTCCAGGTGTAAAGGGAGCTGGATATGGTAGCATCACTTACGATTGGTAATTTGGACTGGAGACACTGTACGAAATGGAGTAGCAGAAGTATATGTTGATGCTATGGCCTGTGCCATGCATAGATTACCTAGCCCAGCTACCTTGTCTCCGTACTTAGTGTTTGTGCTTTTCATCCTCTGTTAGGTACCAGCTTTGCCTTTTTTTCTAGTTCACATATTTAGATAGCTTTTGTATTGCTTCATCTTTCCCTTAAGTTTTGCTTGCTTATGCTTTCCTCTTAGTTTCAGCCCTCATAACCTCATCTTTGTTTTGCGTGTTGGCTTTCCATGTATCTTTCTCCTTTACCTCCCTTTACTGCTTCCTATGATTAACCCCATTCCAGTAATTGAGAATTCATTGCTAGACCTGTCCCGTTCTAGATCAGTGAGAACACTTTGGAGATCTTTGGTGTTACGCCTTTCGGTTATTATGACGCTGCCTGTGCTTTTGCTCTGCTTATTTCTTATGGTTTCTAATGCACAGTTAAAATGTATAGTTAACAACTGACTTCTTCCATCCTCTGTTTCAGGGGTTTCAGGTGCAAATGCCTGCAGGATCCTGATGGGGTACATGTGTGAGATGGTTCCTGGTATTTTCATATTCTCTCTCTTTCATATTCTCTCTCTCTCTCCCCCTCCCTCTCTTCCTCTTTCCCTCTCTCTCTCGACAAGTGATGGATCTAAGGGGATGGGAGAGTATTTGAGACCCTGACCAGTTTAATATGCACAATGCATCTAAGAGAAAGGCTACTACTTGGCTGCTGCTAATTGTCTGGAAAGGTAAATCCAGGATTGCCAGGACTTCTGGTTCACTACAAGGGAAACTTGAGGAGCTTCAAAGTTTTTATTGCTTTTCATACCTCACACAATAGAAGAGTATGTCCATAAATGCTTTAATAATCTTACAGTCTCTGTCTATTTGCAGTTGTATTACTGTGACGTTAACTGTGTTCTTTTGCTTTTAACCAAGGGTATGTGGGACACTTCTGTTCTACTTAGATCAGCCCTGCTACTTTCCTTTGGGCAGAGTTTAGAACTGGACCACAATGTGGATACATCTATCTATGTAACTTAGGATGAAATAATCTAGGAAAAAATAGGTTTTTATACATATAGAAAAGCAGAAACAGTAGCAAAGAAAAATGCTGGTTTGTCTGTTTAGGGATGGAGAGCTGGGATTATATGCATTAGCCATTATGCCTGGCAGAATCTTGGGGTTTGTTTGTTTGTTGTTTTTTGTTTTTCAAGACAGGGTTTCTCTGTGTAGCCCTGGCTGTCCTGGAACTCACTCTGTAGACTAGGCCAGCCTCAAACTCAGAAATCCGCCTGCCTCTGCCTCCCAAGTGCTGGGATTAAAGGCGTGCGCCACCACTGCCAGGCTGTTTTTTGTTTTTTAATGTTCTTCTGAACTATCAGAAAGCAGGTCTAAATTTCCAGAGAACTGTTTCAATTAGTTGAGTATTTGGCCACTATATTTTGCCTTGGGTCATTTCAAGACAGTAGAGGATGTGGAGTAAGCTAGAAAAGGTACGTCTTACAGGCCACTTCTACTGAGACCGAGCCAAAGCGGCGCCATTTTAAGAGAACATTTAGAATTTACCACATTGTATGCTAAGCTGTTTGACTTTTTAATGTTACTTACCCAGCTATTTAGAGCTTTTAACTTTTTCTTTGGTGTGTGTCTTTATGTCTGTGTGTGTCTGTGGGGTGTGGGATGTTTATTGATGACTAGTTGTTTTCCTCCGGTAATTAACAACTTACATACTGAAGCAGAGTCTCTCAGTGAGACAGCTTGCTCTGGAGAATCCCTGTTTCCAGCTTTTAAGCATAGGGATTGCAAATCGGTGGTCATGTCCACCCTCACTGGCATTCAGCCTGTGCTGGGGACCCTAACCTGGGTGCTTACATTTTACCAGTAGATACTTAGCTAACTGAGCCATCTCTTGAGCCCCAAGTTACCATCGCCCTCCATTTATTTAGTAGAAAGGAGAGAAGGAGAGGATGCAGTGAGAGATATGGAAGTACTGTTCTGTGTGAGCACGTGTGGAAGGCCGCAGCAGTCTCCTGGAGGTCAGAGGGCACTAGAGTCTGTTCTCTCTACCATCTCTGTCCTTGTGGTTGAACTCGAGGTATCAGCATTGTGGCTGGTGCATTTACCTTCTGAGCCATGTTACTGGGACCCGTTTGTTGTTTGGGGGTGGGAGGGGGCGTGTTTTTTGTCCCCTCTTGCGGTGCTAGGAATGGAACCCAGGAACATGTGAGTGCTAGACAAAAACATTCTACTATTGACTGAGCTACGTGCATTGAGCGCCACTGGATATTCTGGGTAAGTGCTCTATCTTTGAGCCATGCCCTTTAATTTTCTTCTGTGGTGGCTTTTATGTTCCTGCTTCAGCCATCTGAGTAGCTAGAATCATTGGCCTACACTATCAGTTCACTCCCCAGTCCTTTTTATTGAGACAAGCTAGGCTCAAATTGTGTAGCTCAGGCTAGCGTAGAACACAGTCATGTGGTCTCATTCAGAAAAATAGGAGTATAGGTTTGCTAAGGCTAAATCAATTCAGTAATTTTAAGTGCATGCTATTTTACAAGAGTTTAACTAGAAGTTGACCATCAGTTGTCTCACAGATAGAAAAAGATAGGGAAGTTTGAGAAGTTCCTCAAGTCTTTACCCTCCCTCAAAAAGTTTTCTCTAAGTCCATTGTATGCGGCCACTGATTTGGGGCTCAGTGTTTTCAGAAGATTTCGAAGTTGCCATGCTGTTGAAGTCTTGTGGTAGAGGTCCTAAACTGTTTTAGCTGCTTCTCGCCCTGAGCTTTCCACATTGCTTGGTGTCTAATTGTTCTTTGTTATGCACCGAAGACCTGATTTCTCTTTATACTGAACACTGATAGTGTATTTCTCTGGCTGCATTCCCTCTGAATGTCAATAGTTGATTCTCACACTCTCATGTTTAATTTTTAACAAAAGTATTTGAGTTGGTTTACTTATTTTATACCTTTGAGAATTTTATATCAAATTCTAAGGAGTTTTTATGAGTTAAAACTCATTGACAAATTCTTGTTCCTTTTTCTTGTTTATCAAGTCCTTGCATGAGACATTTTACAGTATCAGCTAAGGATTTTAACTGTTCTGGATAAAAAACTTTAGATCTTTGCCAGTGATCAGATTTCATTCATCTTATCTTTTTTTCTACCTTCTTCTAATGGTTTTGACTAGTTTCTGCTTCTAAGCAGTTTGGCCCTAAATCACTTATGCCTTTTAAGAAAACTTTTCCACATGGCTTTGGTAAGCATGATTCTTTGTTTTCTGCTTCAGATTTCCTGGGAATGAGAAAAACAAAAAACCGAAACCCTTCATTTACCTCACTGATTTCTGCTTAGATACTCACTTCAGGTTATATGATATGCTTACTCCATGTTTTTGTTTGAGCTTGTGCTGAAAGAAATGCCTTCTGTGGCTTATGTACTGAGTAGGACAATTTTGAAATAAGATTTTTGTTTGTTTTTTAAAAGATGGGCATAGTGGTGCAGGCCTTTAATCCCAGCACTCAGCAGAGGCTGGCTGTATCTGTGAGTTTGAGGCCAGCCTGGGCATCAGTAGAGAGACCCTGCCTCCAAAAAACAAAAGGTTGATGGCCGGAGAGAGAAAGACAGAGAGAGAGAGAGAGAGAGAGAGAGAGAGAGAGAGAGAGAGAGAGAGAGAGAGAGAGAGAGACATCGAAAGAGAGATCCTGTGTGTGTCATAAATAACCTAAACCTACATTTGATAGTGCTGATTTTGCATATAGAATCTCCAACTTAGTCTAAATTCATAAAAAAGTGTGTAACACTTGACTTTCCAAAGCATTTGACATCTGGAGAAATTATGTAGGAGAGGTGGATGACAGCAACTCATAAACACTGGTAGAATATCATTCTCTACAGGCGCAGGGAAGGGGAAATGGTAAGTTGTTACTGGATGTTTAGTGTTTACCAGGTTTACAAAGTGAAAAACATTCTGCAGAATGGTTGTATAGCAATCATTTTTGGGTTTTGGTTTGTTTTTATTATTTTCAAGATAGGGTTTCTTTGTGGATTTTTAGGGGCCATCCTAGAAGCTCTATAGATAGACCAGATTGGCCTTGAACTCACAGAGATCCACATGCCTTTACCTTGTGGCCACCAGTTGGCCACATGGATATATTTTAATACTACTGTATTCATAAGATGGTTAGGAGTGAAAATATAAACCAAGTTCTAGGCTATATAGGCCTGACTACTTTGGTCCTACCTTTTCAAATTTCACTCCCCCCCAACACCCCCAACCCTCTACCCCAGCCCCCCCCAAAAAGTAGCTTGGAAAGGAAGGATGGGATTTTGATAAAACTGGCCATTCAAGGTAGTAGTAATTTAGGTTTTATTGCTATTTCTTCCTATATTTAAATTCTGACATCAAAAGGATGGGTCTCATGTACTCAGTTTGGGGTAGACTGTTTTTAGACAGCACTTAAATTCCTAAAGCCAGAAGCTGCCATATCTTTTTTAAATTAGATTTTTCTAATTAACATACAAAGTATTGGTTTTTGTTATACAATTTTCACCCATGTATTGTTTTTGCTTTTGATTAGTGATCTTTAAAGAAATTAGGAAGAAATCAGTAGGGGGAAATGAATGTATTTAAAGTTTGGCCAGAGCAGGGAGAGACGGGCTGGTACTAATCCTCCTCTATTCTATAGTAATGATACAATTTTATAGGAAAAAAAAAAACAAGCAAAGGCTGAGAACAATAGCTCACTTGGTAGAGCCCTGGGGTTGGGCTTTGTAATACCAGCACTCAGTCCATGTGGAAGTCCAAGGGGGCAAGCCTAGCTTACCAACGTAGGCCTACTATTAATACCTGAGACCATGTCTCAAAAAAAAAAAAAGCCATAAAGAAAGGATAAAACAAAGATTATAGAATGTGCATATATTGATGGAAATTTTGTCATAGCTGTGAGATCCCTTCCGGTGGTCTAGCACAGGTACCTCAGCATGAGATTGTAATAAAATTTATATTCTTTGGGCTTGTGGATAGTTTCATAGTCTGAAGGAAAGAATGTCTCTAAATACCTTCATTCCTACCATGCCTGTGGATCAAATCGTGTGGGATCCTGCTGATCTTAATCTTAGTCCTGGTTCTGCTGGGTGTCTCCGAAGGCCTTATGAGTCCTTGGATTTCTTAACCGTCAAATGTTTGGAGGGACTGCTGATTCCTTGAGTTGCCTCTTACGAGATGGCTGGAGGTCACCTGCCTTCTGGATCCTAGGATAAAAGACCTGAGGCAGACTTTCTGGCACCAATGTGGGGTCTGGCAAAGAGCATTGTAAAAGGTGACAATGAAATTCCTTAGGTTTATCTTTGTGCTTTCAGCCCAGAAGATAAGATAGCTTAGGCATCTGCAGTTTTTAGGTAGATAGACCTTGAATAATTAACATCCGGCCTCTGATCCAAAAGAAGTAACCCGAAACTAAAGGCAGATGTTTTAGGCTTTTGTCCTTGTTTCAGTGACCTTGTAGACCTTGGTAAGGAGAGGAGTGACCTTATAGGCCTAGGTAAGGAGAGGAGTGACCTTGTAGACCTTGGTAAGGAGAGGAGTGACCTTGTAGACCTTGGTAAGGAGAGGAGTGACCTTGAAGACCTAGCTAAGGAGAGGAGCCATGGCTTTTTAGCAAAAGAAATTCTAAGTGATTGTTATTAAAACAAACGAAAAACAACTATGCTCTTTCATTAGAGTACATATATTAGAATTTATTTTGCATTGGTGAACCTGTAGACAAGCAGACACACACTCATAAATGAAAATAAAATTTTTTGTAAGAAAAGGTATGTGTCTATCTTCTCAGTCTGCCATTTTCATATATCTGAATTCAACTATCTGGCTTACCACATTTGTTTATGTATTTTATTAGTTTAGTCTGTTTGTTGTGTTTTTTAGACAGGGTCTAATCCTAATGTACACCTTCTCTGCCTCAAATTAAAATATAGCCAAGGATGATCTCAACTCTTTGTACAATTTTTCAAAATGTCCTCTACATTGCTATTCTAAGAAGTACTAAGTTAGGTTTCTCTTACGTATTCCTAATTGACCTGAAACTAACTAACCTGGCCTGAAACTCACAGCAGCTCTCCTGTTCCAGCCTCCTGGGTCCTCAGTTGACACGTGTGCCCCGCCATGTTCCTCACCAACGTTGTCTTAATTTATAGTGCAGTCATTTCTTATCTGCTTTCCTACCTGGGATATTGTCGACAGAAGAACACTTGCTATAATAAACAAGTTCATCATTCTCTAAATATTAGCATATATTAGGTGGTTTTGGTATAGTGTATTTGTGACACTCAGGTTTTTCAGTATAGTAATTTGTGACATTTTTGTAGGCTTAAATCTGTGTTATAGTTGTAATTATGCAATATTTTCCTTTTGTGTCTGGCATACTTCACTTAGCACAGATTCATGTCCATGCATCTTGCTTTTGTGTGTTTGAGCAGTATTGCATTGTATGCACATGCCATTTTGCAGGCCCATTCATTTCGTTCCTTTAACTCTTTACGCTACTACATCTTGTTCTTGGGCTGTGTACAGCGAGCGGGCACTCGGGAGTGTGCTCATGGCTTTTCGCTATAGGAAGGTACAGGAATGCTTGACAGGATTCTTTACATCTTACTGTAAAGTCCTTCCAGTCGACTCTTAAATATGAAGGTACAGGCAGGATTGGGCTTCGTTTGCAGTTCAGTTGGTCCTCCACTTCACAAATATGCTTTCCTTTTTCTCTTCTTTAAAAAATATTTCCTGTTGAGGATTATATAAAATCATTTTAAATTTAGTATGTAGAAATTATAAAGTTATAGAAGTATATATGCTGGTTTCTATAAATTTAACAGAAGTTTTAGAACATTAGGGTGAAGGAAAGAGTCTCATGTAGCTCTGGTGTCCTAGAGCTCACTGTAGCCCAGGCTGCCCTCCAACTCACAGAGAGACTGTAACCTGAGCACTTGTGAAAATCTTTGATTTGTTTAAATGATTGTCTTCAGCAATAGGTATACAGTATTTCTAAAACAGTAGTGGGTAACATTTTTTGTGGTATATTATTCACCTATGGTCAGAGCGTCTTATAGCCTTTAGAAACTAAATTGTAATATAGCTTATTCTAATTTGGCAATTGATTAGTGATACTCAGAATTATTACTCTCAAATATCCCAGAGTAAAGGACAGTCTTAAGTTTTTTTAAACCTTTTCTTTCTTTTCTTTTTTTTCAAAGATTTATTTATTTAATGTATATGAGTGCACTGCACCTGACTTCAGACACACCAGAAGAGGGCATCAGATCCCATCACAGATGGTTGTGAGCCACCATGTGGTTGCTGGGATTTGAACTCAGAACTTCAGGAAGAGCAGTCAGTGCTCTTAACCACTGAGCCAGCTCTCCAGCCCGACAGTCTTATTCTTGTTACTCATGGTAAAACTGGAAATAATAGTGAGGTCCAGTGGACATTTTTGGGATATTAGTAAAAGAAGGATGGAAAACTACAATGTGCTGTTAAGATATGCTGCTGTAGCCAGGTGGTGGTGGTGGCGGCGGCGCACGCCTGTAATCCCAGCACTTGGGAGGCAGAGGCAGGCAGATTTCTGAGTTCAAGGCCAGCCTGGTCTACAGAGTGAGTTCCAGGACAGCCAAGGCTACACAGAGAAACCTTGTCTCAAAAAAACAAACAAACAAACAACAACAACAAAAAGATATGCTGCTGTACCTGTCTAATAGAGAAACTGAATATGCCCCACAACAGCAGGCAGATTCAACAAAACCTCATGAGGACTTGGGACAACCCTAGGGAGTACAGACTCTGCAAAAGATAATTATGCTATCTTCTTAAAGGACTAATTATTACTCCCATCACTATCACTTTAGTGTGGCTTAAGTTGAGCCCACCTTCCTGAGCGATTGTCCCTTAGCCAAACACATGACTCACTCAGCCCAACTGGATTAATTTGTAAGGGAGGAGACAATGGCATGCCTGCACCCAGAGGTAAATTCCGTTCTTCCTGCTGGTAGATAACAGACTTCCTTAATGTGCCTTCTATACTACTGCTGTAACATTTCTACTACTATTTTCATTATACTTTATAGACAAGTCATCCAACTAGTGAAGCTGAAAATTTGCTCAAAAAGTACCTTCTCGGAATCTAACCGAACAGTAGCCTACCATGCTAGTGGTATTGCATATTTTCTAGTATTGTCTTTTTTAACTTCATAGATAGTCTTGATGTTTTTGGTATTTTTTTCCCTGTGATCAGTCTCAGTCTTTCTTAATAACTTACATTCTACCACACTTAAAAATGGTACTCTTTCCAAAGTAGTATATTTATTTCCAAATAGAGAACTCTCCTTTGCAAAGAGCCAAGCATTTCTAGAGAACAAGTTGTTTCCTTATACATTTAAACAATTAGAATTATTTGTTTGTGCATAGGGAGCATGTACATCAGAGTCAGAGTTGACAGCTCTCAGTTCTCTCCACCAAACTGGGTCAAACTTGGCAGTACTCATCTTTACATAATGAACTATCTTACCAGCCCAGTATTTTTAAAAATATGACCATTCCCTTCGGTTACTGACTTCTGTGGCCCGATCCCTTGTGTTTCAGCCGTCATGAGGGAGAGAGCCTTGCTCCTTGCTTTTGGGTAGATCGCTTTTTCTTTGTCGGGGATTGCCCTTTGGTCCTTTACAGAACTATAAAGATGAGCAAAGGCTCCTGGGAGGCAGGTACTATCAGTCCTGCCCTCCGCCGCTTGGTCTCCCCAGGCCTAGTGCTCTGTAGCTCAAGCTCGAGGTTTTCAACCTCCATTTATCTCTTTCAGGTCCCAACTTTCCTTATGGCGGTAGATCTCAACCTGTGAGTCTTGACCCCTTCAGCAGTTGTCTGTGACAATATATTCATACCAGTAGAAAATTACACATATGAAGTAGCAATGAGAATAATTTTATGGTTGGGGGCTCACCACAATATGAGAAGCTGTCTTAAAGGGTCACAGCATTGGGAAGGTTGAGAGCCACTGCTCTATGGAACCTTATGGAAGTTATTATGTCCCTAAGGTCACTTGGATTAACCTGGCCCCTGAGCCATTCGAAATATAAGACTTATGATCATTTTCACTCTTCCGTTTGATTGTTTTAATGTGCTCCCACAGGAAAACTTGAGCAGAATCTAAGAGATTCCTTTAATTACAAGGTACAAATGTCCACTTGGAATTAGATTTGCAAAGGTGACCTGCTGTCTCTTTGGAAGGTATGCTGGCTCATTAGAAAATCGGTATCCTTTATGCCTGCTGCTATCCCTCAGAGTCTTAGGGTAAGTCATTTAAGATGAGGAATACAGATCCTTATATTAAAGGTTCACTGATTAGGCCCTGTTGATTTTTATATGTGAGCATTAAAATGTGTTATTGAGGCTCCTTCTGTAGGGTAGTGAGCTGATTCAAAACTAAAGGGAAGTGCATGACCCCCCTCTAGCTTGTCTTGTTATTAAGGAGTAATGGAAATCCTAGGAGTGTAATAGGAAATGTTGGATGGATATGGGTGATACAGATATATGTGTTGGTTTAGGACAAGAATGAAAGAACATCTTTCCTTTTGGTCTAGAACTATGTAGATCAGCCTGACCTGTTGATATATTTTTTTTAACGCTGCATAGTCCTTCCGGGTGCTAGCAGTCCAGAGAGCATGTTTGTAAGTTGGTAATAACACCAGGTCTGTTTCAGTTTACTGACGGCACAATGCTTTACCTGCTCCCCAGCTCACTCGAATTCTGGCTCCTCCTATTTGGAATTATTGTGTGTCCTACATATTTTAAGGCTGAATTTAAGTGTTGCAAGAGAATCCCTTGAACCCCTGAACAATGCTGAAAAGTTTTTCTGTGGCCTAAGCCTATGCTTTCACGGGGCCTAGACCAATGAATTTTTTTTAATTTATTTATTATATATGTAAGTACACTGCAGCTGTCTTCAGACACCCCAGAAGAGGGCATCAGATCTCATTACAGATGGTTGTGAGCCACCATGTGGTTGTTGGGATTTGAACTCAGAACCTTCCCAAGTGCTCTTAAGCACTGAGCCATCTCACCAGCCCCAAGAATTTTTTTGTTAAGCCAGGTTTTCCATGTGTGGCTTTGGCTCTCCTAAAATCTACAAGCTTCTGCCTTGCCGTGCCTCCTGATTAAAGGTGTGTGTGCCACACCTCGCTTCAAACATTCTCTTAACATGAGTAGGAAAATGGTTTTGTAACCCAAGTTGCCCAGGTATCGTGGGTGTTTGAAAAATTTATAGGTCATCTCTCTAGCCACTGTAGTAATTGATAAAAATGACTTCCTCACTAACCAAAACTGTGCAATCTCCCTGTTTCTTTAACTTGTAGCCTGTTTAGCACACTTATGGGCCCTCCTCTTTTTATTACCCCCTTCCCTTTTTGAGATTCAATTCTCAGAGCACACTGCCCCAATTTTTTTTAAAAAGAAGACCTTTTTATACATAAGTCTTAACATATTATGTTAGCCAGCATTATTGTTTATTTGTTTGTTTTCTATCATGTCTGCAGCTGTTAGTGCCATATTGGGGTTTACCAGCTTATGCCTTTTTTTTTCCAGAGCTGAGGACCGAACCCAGGGCCTTGCGCTTGCTAGGCAAGCGCTCTACCACTGAGCTAAATCCCCAACCTGACCAGCTTATGTCTTATCAGCGGATTCTGATCATTTTTTTTCTTTCCTTTTGACCTGGAACTATGTAGATCAGTCTGACCTAAATTTTTTATGCTTCTCCCTCCTGAGTGTTTAAAATATAGAACATTTAAACAACAGATATAAATGCAGCCATTAGAAACCATCTGCTTCAGCAACTTTAAGAAAAAGTAGCCAAACCTAGACTATTCCAGAAGTCATTTAGCACAGGCCCACTTGTGAAGTGTTGGGATTAAACTTGGTAGCCATCACTCACAGCCTAGCAACATGACTAAGCACTTATTTTCTTTCTCTTTACACTTAAGGATATCATTTTCAAAAGTTGATGTATGAAGGGTTTCCTTGATATCAGGTCTATACTCCCCTTGCCAAGGAATCCGGTTTTCTCCAGAGAAAATTTGAATGCTAGCAAAACTAGTACTTTACTTGTTCCTTGGGAGTAAAGTGCTATGTAATGAAACTCATTAGTACCTCTGGGTCCTAGTGACATTACAGTTTTCTTACTAAGAAACTACAGAAGGTCCCTCTGCTTTGCTGTCATTTTCACTAGAGTAAGACCAGAGGTGTCCATGTAGATGCTGTTAGCTGTTTCTTTTCAAGACTGCCTGTCTTCTGCCTTTTAAATTAGTGTTCTAGTATGCAGCCAGGGTTTGAGCTTTGCCTTCATTTATGGACATAATACTGTGATAATGCAGGCTTTGTTGCCAGCAAGCAGCTTAACCCCAAGAATGTTGAAAGACTTGTAATGAAAAGAAAACCTTGTCATCAGGAGGAGGGATGAACCTGAATGTAGTAGTGTTCTTTGTCTACCGTGAAAGGTTGACGACGTTTTTTCTAGCTGTCATGTATAATGGCTGCACACAATATTCAATTTTGACCTTGGACATGAGGTACTTAGATATGCCAATTTTTTATTGTCCTGAATGCTTTCTTTGTACTTACTCAAATCCCAGTATCACTGCATATAAAAAGCATTCACAAAAAGAGTGATTTGTTTGCATTTGAGATTCAGAAGTAACAATGTGTGGAGGAAGGAAAAATCTGATTCCTCCAAGTTTTCCTCTGGCTCACATCCTAATTGTGGTGTGTGTGCATATGCATTCAGATACCACACAGTCAGATTAATAATTAATAAATGGAACATTCCCATTACCTCTGCATTCAAGTCACTGAGGCCAGTGGGTTGCTGCCTTCTTAATTTTAATTCTAGCACATGAAATATTGCCTCCGTAATATGTAAGTCCCCCATTTTTACACAGAATATTTTTCGATTACAACCAATGAGCAATCAGAATTGTCTAATGATATGTAAAGTTGGACAAAGGTCAAGTAGACAGCAAAAAAAAAGCCTTATCATTTTATCACAAAATGCAAAACAGTCCTTAAAATTTTGGGCCCTGCCTATCTTTTAGGGGTTTGTTGTTATCTAGGAAAGTCAGATAAAATTCTCTTTGATATGCAGTGTCCTTGACCTTTTGCAAGTACCAGTTCCTCCATTGATAAGTCTCAAGGTCCTCTTATCTTTTACAAATGATCAAGGTGAGGTTAGTAATAGCTGTAAAACCAGCATCATTTGCATTAGTCAACAGGTGGTACACTTCCAGTAATAAGCTATGTTTTATTTTGCCCATTAGTTTATGGTGTAAGGTCTTATAATGATATATTGAATTGTACTATCAAGCTTTGAACATGTAGTTAAATAGAGTTCCAATGTACAGCTAAGCTTTTTTAGTAGTTTCTCATTAATGGCATTGGATTAATTTGACTGCTTTAATAGGTGTTAGTACCAAAACCCTTTGATGGTAATTGTGGAACTGCTTTTCTTGTTCATGGTATAAGGATATCTTAAAGTCTTTGAAATTTAGGTTTCATACAAAAAGCAAATGATCACAATATACTGTTCATGTGCTCTGCTTTCTCAATGGGCCTGTGTATTGCTAGCCTTTGAATCCAAAATGTTTTTTTTTATGAATTGGTAAACAGTGTTAGTTTTGCTTGTATTCACTAGCAATATTTTCAGGATATGGAAGAATTAACTTTATAGGAGTAATAAAATTGGAGATTTAGACAGTCTCACACAGCTCCAGCAGGCTTTATTTAATGCCAGATCTGTGCTGTAGAGATTTCTAGGAACACTGAACAGGTTACAAGATCCAGATACTTAGTGAACAAATTGCTAGAGAGTGCTGATTACCTGCTTCAAACTGATTGTTTTCCTTTAGTTGTTTGTTAAATTGGGGTTTTTGTTTTTGTTAGTTTTTTTGTTTTGTTTTGTTTTGTTTTGTTTCCCTCTCAGGATAGTGAGTGGAATTTTATTAGGAACCAAATGGGTAATTTCTTTACCCAAGCCAACATGGCGGTGTCTGTTGTCTCTTTGTAACCACCAGATGTCTTGGTAAGGGGAAACTACATTATTATTCCAGATACCTGCCTTCCTAGAACTTTGAGCTTAGTTTTGGGGATTGCAGTGTTTGGTTCAATATCTTTGTATATAAAGGGTGTGGGCATCATTTTTTGTCTCTACTTCCTGCTTGGAAAGGGAGCTTCATGCCTTTGGGGTCTGGGGTGTGATAAAGGAGGACGCGTGACTTCTTATCTTGCTACTCAAAAACATCCACCTGAAGTTGTGGCGCCTGCCTTTAATCCCATCACTCTAAAGGCAGTGGCTGGTGGATCTGTGAGTTCAAGGGCAGCCTGATCTACAGGGCTTCTTCTAGGACAGCCTGGGCTGAACAGGGAAATGCTGTCTCATAAACAAAACCAAAAAGCAAAAAAACCGTCTGTATATACTAGGCACATGGGATTTCAGTTAATTCCATTAAGCAGTTGTACTTGAATGAACCATGATAAGGCAATTAATTTAGTCTGTGATACTGATGTTATGCATTTCGCTGATGCTTTTTATCCTTCATGTGTCTTTCTATTGCTCTGTCGTGTCCTGAATCGGTTTATCCTACTTTTGTAGTGTGTGTGATGTGTCATGAGAATCAGCTCATTATCTTATTGAAAACCCATCAAAAATAACTTGTTGCTCATTGCATTTTTTGTAGGATTATATTTTCAATATCTTAGACTGTGTCACCTTACTGTCATAAGTAGATTTGGATGTCAGAGTTTAACTTGTTTTGCCATACGTTGTTCATTCATGGGTTGACTTCTTGTTTTTAAGCTTTCCCATTTGCTCTCCTTTTGGGACTTCCATTATTATGTATCCTAACTATAGTAGTCTTCTAAGACACCTTCATTTTTTATACAATGCTTAAGACTTATTACGAGTGTTATTTGCTATGTATGTTGGATTATAACCTATATTTCACCAATAATTGTCTTTTTGTCATAATTGATGTTGAAGATTTTCCATTTGAGCATCTTCGAGTCAATGAATACATAGTGCAGTGCGGTTTTTTCATCTGCCTTGAGTGTTTTGTGGTTTAACGTGCTCAGTTTTTAACCCAGGACATTGCACATGCTGGCAAGTCCTGTTCTTGCACACCCTATCTTAAAACTCACCTTTACTCACTAACCTCTTCGATCGTCGTCCCAGTTAGCTAGTGAAACTTTGTTTCCCTACTTGGCATGTTCCCTTTTAATGATCATCACCACAGCCTTCGGAGGCACCCCAGACTGGGTTTGTTTCATAGGCAATTATCTAACAGCAAAGCAGAGTTATAAGAATTTGGTGCATCAGGAAGACTATACTCTACCACTGTATATCTAATTTATATGTAGAAAACAAGCTCAGGAACCCTGGGTATATGGGGCAAAGAATTCTGGAGGCTGTTCCTGTAGTGTACTCAGTAGTAGACCATTTCCCCATGTGTGATTGCACAGGACTTAATCATTACATAGCACACAAAAAAAATATTGTTCACTCATACCTGAACATTTTGTTTTTAGAACAGCTGACTATGAAAATTACAACCAGTATTTTATAAACATAATCTATATAATGAGAAGATCAAATCAGGGATACATTCCCTTTGTCTACCTTGAAATAATCTAAGGCCAGCCTTGTCTACAAAGCCAGTTCTTGAACAGTCAAGGGTACACAGAGCAACCATGACTCAACAGGGAAAAAAAAAGAATGAAGGAAAGATATTGATACTCTCTTATTATGTTAAGTAATATATCATTTTTGCAAACGTTAATGGTTCTGAAGGTTTAAGTTTTCAGTATAGATAGACCTGAAGTGTCTTTTTTTTTTTTTTTTTTTTTTTTTTTTTGGATTTGGTTTTTTGGAGACAGAGTTTCTCTGTGTAGCCCTGGCTGTCCTGGAGCTCACTCTGTAGACCAGGCTGGCCTCGAACTCACAAATCCACCTGCCTCTGCCTCCCAAGTGCTGGGATTAAAGGGGTGCACCACCACCGCCCGGCTGGGTCTTCTATTTCAAGTTACTTATTACCCTATAATCTAAAACCCCAGCCTGAGATTATTGATAATGCCGCCAACAACTGGCTTTTAATGCATGAGTAACTTTTGGTTGGGCTGCAAGGGGCTTTTTTTTAAGAGTCTCTTTCCCTCTCAAATCACTTTCTCATGTTGACCTAAATGTTTTTCTACAAATGAAGTCATTTATTATTGTTATTATTTAGTTCTTTCAGTAGTTGGGATATTGAATTAGTCCTAGATCAGCATTTAAATAGATATTTACAGAAATTTGATTTATATACTCTTGAAGGACGATATGTATAAAATGCTTTATGGTTTAGAGGAAAATCGTTTCCTGGAGATGACAGATGACCAGGTCTATGTGATAAACCTTGACGGCTGACTATTTGCTCATTAAGAGGCTTGAAATGGGATATATAGTGGAGGAGAGTTTCACAGGGAAGGATTTTTCTGTCACGGATGGCTGCCATCCTCTCGTTCCCTAGATGTATGTTTAGTTGCTTCTCAATAGAAGACATTCAGTTCTTGAAGAGCCATATCTAGGACATGCCGATCCTCAGTGAGACACTGAGGTAGCAGCACTGCTATGGCCCTATCCTTCTTATCCGAAATATCCTTCTTTCACAGGCTGACTTTCTCCTGGACTTTATTTTTCTTCGAAATAACACTTTTGAAGTGACTTTTGAAGTATTTAGAGACTTGAAATATTCATTACTTTACTTGGAAACATCAAGTATGTATTATATCCATTCTTGTGTTTCTGATCGCCAAGCATTATAATGCAGGGCATGTCGGCACATGCCTAGAATCCCAGCATTCAGGGTCCTTTTACAGGAAAACCATCTTGACTTTGAGGGCAGTCTGTGTTTCAAAACAAGTCCCTGACTGTAACACACAATAAAATCCATGAACATGTTTTCTATTTAAACCTATAGTATTGATCTTAACTATTCAAATAATGCATTTATAGTGAGGAGAATTTTATTTAAGTAACTTGGAGGACATTACAGGAAGATTTTGGAAAGGAAGCTCTGAAGTGTGCATGCTCACAGTGACTCTGGGGTTTGGGCCTTGGCATTAGGTGGCCTGTTTGGTGATTGCTTCCACTAAATGCTCACTTAGTTATTGTTGCTGTTAATGATTGAGCTGGTAATGCCAAGAATTAAAAGAAGAGAGATAATTGCTATTATGCCTTTTGAATGATCAGTGGTGTTGTGGGACGGTATGTTTTCAGTGATTCACTAACACGACATCAGTCCATGTAGGAAACTCGATGATGATTCTTCTGTTCATGCTCTTGATTAGTAATCTATTGCCTTTATTCTTTGTTCTAAGTTAAAAGCTGTTGAAAAGTTGTGTTATAGCTGAATAAAAGTTTTTGTACAAACACAGGAAAGGCTGTTTGGGAAGTGAGTGGTCACAGCTGACCTGAAGCTGAATTCTAACCGGTAGCTAGCTATGTTAATTCGTTCATTCTTGCGACCGTCAACCCAGGAGAGCACGCAACAACAGCTGGCCTTGGTGCTCAGGAGAACCTCATGGACCCAGCAGCAACCTGGAGTGGTGTTCCTCTGAAGAAATCCTACTCGGGTGGATATAATACAACCTGCTAAGTGTCCCAGCACTTAGCAGGTTGTATTATCATCGTCCGAGGTTGTGGCTCTCGTCAATCAGACTCATCCTTAAGGTGGAGGATGCTGACTCTGTTCACAGTGCCTAAGCCGGTGCACATTGTAGGCCTCATTAAATGTTTGTTGAATGAAAAAATGAATCATCAACAGACATTAATTGGGCGCCTGCTCTGTGATCTCCATGGGCTCAGCTCGTTCCTGCCAGTCGCCTTCGACGTCCAAGCTCTCTACAGCGTGCTTACTTCTGAAGCTCATTCCTGTGTTCTGTGTAGTGTAATCACTTGATCTTTGGAACCAGTTCTAATTGCTTGATAATGTGTGCCTCGACTGTGTTTAATATAAAGGATTCCAAATCCAGTTCTTTTCTATACTGAGGGTGTGACGGGATAGTAGCTCATGTGCCATAAATGTAATATTTTCGATGAAATACTGTATTTATGCCTGTGGTTTGCAATTGCCTGCTTGTAATTGTTGCATCTCTGTTGTTGTTGTTGTTATAATTGCTACCAATTACTCCCTAGGTTGGACCACAGTGATCATTGAGTAGGAGCTTCATCTATAAAATCTGGGGTGTGCTGTCATGGTTGGTATTCATTTCTTCCTTTACCTGCTTTCCCTGTACCTCCATTTATAAACTTTATTGCTGCTCATAGCTCTAGAAGAATGTAGTAACATGGCCTCTGTGTGGTAAGCTAAGCGAGAACAGGAGGTGAAGCCAGGGTAGAAAATCCCAGTCTTGCCCCTAGTGACATACCTCAAGCAACGTTCTCCTGCCGAAAGGTCCCATTACATTCCCAAATATTCCCACCCACTGGGATACAAGTGTTCAAATACATGAGCTAGGGCCACATTGCTCCTTCAGACCACCACAGGGGGCAGAATGCACACCCTGATAAAACATAGCTTTCTATGAAAGAATCTCCCTCTTCACTGGAGCAGGCAGAGAAGACAATTTGAAGTGGTTGTGGAAGGATTTGAGGTTTGGCATAGACTCCAAGCAACACTTATGAACAAGACTTGTGGTTCTCAGTTTTTGTTTCTTGCTAGGTAGTCCTGGCTGTCTAGAAAATCCCTACAAAGATCTAGAAGGCCCCAATCTTGTAGCATTCCTGCTTCTGCCTCCCAACTATTAGGATTATAGACATGGGCACATGTTCATTAGAAAATATTGCACTGTTTTCTAATTCATCTAAGATATATTAAATATATAGAGGAAGGAAGATTAGTTTGTTACGCCATCACTGATAGGTCAGGAAACATCCAATTTACTGACTCATGTAGAATTTCCATTGGCTGTTTGGGACAACGGAGAGAGGAATTGAGTTTTTAGAAAGTAAAACGCACAAGAAAGTCTTAGATGCTGACAGAGCCTGGCTGGATTTCACAGTTCGTCCTCATACTACTTCTCTACTGACCCAGTAGAGAAGGGGCTAGGGAAAGGTCCCTGGTGTCAGTATTTCAACGCTGATTTAATAGTCATAGTTCTTATGTCTGGGCTGCTCTATACTTACCCTGGCGCTTAGACAAGGGAGAAAAATGGAAAATGGTGTGTGAGTTAACTACAGCTGCACAAAGCCTCATACACCAGCCTCATCATGACGGTCTTGGTTAAGGCTCTTGGGATGGCTAGGGTAGAACATAGGTGTGAAAAGTCTTGACGTTCAGTTCTCCATTAAGTTCCCAGAACATCTTTGAGTCAAGTCCTTCATCTTGCCTGCTCATCCTGGTGTGGCCTCCTTAACGCCTACCTCTGTCTGCCCAACCCGAATGTCTTTCAGCAATCTTCTCTTCCTGCCCAGAGCCAGATCTGTGAAAAGCTGCATCGTGAATGAAAACTCAGGGAGTGTGCGAAGTGGACCTGTGTGGACGGAAGGACAGGAGAGGCGCCCCAGGAAGATGGAGAGGGAAGTTATGAAATGCTGTGGCCAAATAACAAATGCGGATGTTCTGGGCGATAGTTTTCCATAGAAGCAAAGTGAGAGAAAAATAGAGTGAATGAGATATCTTTCTTTTGGGAGGGATTCATAGACTGCTTCTCAAAGTCTTGTCGCTTTTTACATGTTACTCCTTGTTTCAAGATTTCTATTTACCCAATTGTCAAAAATACCTGAAAAAGGTTTTCATTTAATTCTGATACAGGTGTTATCAGAATTAAGGACAAGGGATATCACAAGAAGTGTTAATTAAAAGAGTTAAAAAGTACAGTTTTTATCCAGTAGACAGAAAGGCTCCAGATATCCTTAGAGCTGCCTTAGCATGAAAGGACAATCTGTACATAATGCTTGTCTTTCTAAAATACATGGTAGAATATCCAACAGACAAGTAAGAGCTAATTCAGGGAAGGAGTATAATTTTTGTCATGGAAGAGGTTTCGCCCAGGGAAGCTCCCTGTGGACTTACATTATAGATCTTCCTCTTCAGGTAATTCTGAAGGCTCATCCCACTTTCAGCTCACTAGGCATGTTGAACTTAAAATGTTATCATCTCATGACTTAGTCCAATACCTGAAGGAGCAAGAGAACCAATACCCAGTTGACAAGAATACGACCTGTTGACTGAAGACCATTAAAAAGACTTGATTCAATTGGACTGGGCTTTTTTCATTCTATTGAAACAGGAAATTTTCCCTCAGTGAAAGTAATATGATCAAGATTTTGAAAGTTATAAACAAGCATAGTTCTACAAGCCACAAAATAATTACTTATAAAATCTGAATATGGATGCAACATAATTTCACAGAAGAATAGCCATCATACTGGATATATCTTAATTTCAAGTTTTAAAAAGTATATTTCTGTGTCATATCATTTGATTAGTACAATATAATATCTACATCAAGTATGTACTTGATTTATTTAGATCATACCATATTACTGTACAATTTGGACTTTCCCAATTTTTTTATATAGTGTAACATACCTAGTACATTAATATTTACATGTCTTGTTTCTTTAGGATTTCTACCAATAGTTTTTATTTGAATTCTTGGGATATCATAAAGGTGCTGTTGAGGTATTCTCAATATACTTGTACAACTTCCAGCCTGTACTTAATAAATGTGGATATTTCATTAAACAATTGAAATACAGCATTCTGCTAATATCTGATGTGCAGTTCTCTAGATTTTCAAAACTATGGAGTGGCATATCTTCAGCTCATGCAGAATGCTTTTGGAGCTGGGGTTTGTTTCCTGGAGAGGGTCTGTGTTGCCCTCCCTGCCTTTTCTTGAGTTGTGTAGTGGAATCGAGTATGTGCCATCATGCTGAGCAGTAGGACGTCTTCTCTCTTCAGTCCCTTTTGACCCCTATGCATGGGAACAACTAATCAATATCAATATCCATAGCTAATATACAGTGTTTGGAATTTGGAGTCTGGCTGCTTTCACTTCCTAAGTGTAATTGCTGATGCACATTAGACCTTCTCTAGTTATTTAACATGTGAGATCTGCTTCTAACAGTTAATGAGCAAAGTTCATAGGTACTTTTACGTATAATTGTCCTTAGTTCTGTGTATGAGCTTATGTGATTATAGTAGCCAGACACTAGAGGTGTCAGATATCGCCTGGACCTGATGTTAACAGCATTTGTAAGCTGCCCAGCATGGGTGAGTTTCCTTTTCTTTTGTTGTTTAATTCTTCCCACATTCCAAATATTAATTCTATCAGAAGACCTTTCTTTGCTGCACAGAAGTTTTATACTTTCATATGATACTATTTGTCAGACTTCGCAATTATTTCTTAAGCTGCTGAAGTCCTTCTCAGGAGTTGTTACCTATGCTTTTAATTCAAAGTGCTCTCCATTTTTCCTTTACAAGTTGTAGTTTGTCTCTTTCCTTTAAGGCCTTTTATCCATTTTGCACTATTTGTATATCGTGAAAGGCAGAGATATTCTGCAAGTGGGCATCCTACTTTTACTTTGGGAACTTTTGTTGAAAGCGGGGAGACATGCTCGATGTCTACAGCTGAGCTCTCTGCCATTGGCTCCCATCCTGACTCTCGGAAGTTGGCTCCCACTTTGGTAAGGGAGCTTTCAAACATACTAGATAGGTACCAAATGTGGCAGTTTACCGAATTCAAGATGCAAAGGAAAACCATCTGAGAGTGATAGGGCCAGTGAGCATGCCTACCAAGTCTCAGAATTATCAGGGAGAAAAAAAAAAAAAACAGCAAAACATCTTGTGGTAAAGGCCCGAAGACATGGTCGTTTCCCAGTGAGAATTCACAAGCACAGTAGTTTGTCAGTATTGAGCTAGGGGTGGAGGCTGAATCACCATTGCAGATGTCTGTTTCAACTATTTTAATACATTTATTCAGGTGTGTGGCTGGAGAGATGGCTCATAAGCCCTTGGCTGGAATCCCAGCACCCTGTTTTGGCTTCTGCATGGAGTATGTACATACATGGTGTAGAGACAAACACATATAGATAGACCATCTATATGCATAAGACAATACCAATCATAACGCTAATATTTTTAAAAGGTTTTCTGCATCCTTGTAATTTAATCTGAAATCTGTTATTGGTATTACTTGTTGGTCTGAGGATTGCCTTGGCTCTTTTCATATGAATTGTAAGATTTTACACTAGTTTTCTGATATCATTCAAATTTTCATGTGGATCTCACTTAATTTGTAGATGACATCAATTAATATGACTTATTCTGTGTTTAGTGTTGGCAGTGTCTAGTGTATTAATCTGGTTTACAGTTTTCATTTCTGCGGTCTTGGTTGGATTCATTTACACTTGTTAGATATTTTTAAATCTCTTATGCATGAAATTCTTAGTTCTCGTGTTTAATATTTGCTTACAGAAAAGCTGCAGGTGGCAATGGTATGTGTCTCATTTCTGTAGTTAAGAATTCAAAACTATATTGACTAAATAGTATGAGGGTGGGGCAGCCCTATCTATGTCATTCTTCATTGCTGAGAAAACAGTTCGAGGTAGACTTCGTTCAGCATTGTGTTGACTCTGCATTGTGTATAGCACTTATACTGAGATGATATTATTATTCTTTTTTTTTTTGGAAGTCCATAAGTAGCTTATTGTCTTCAAGACTACAGTGTAGATTCCTCTCCCAGAGAAGGGTCTTTCAAAGGTCTTTTCAACTGTCATCCAGGTTCAGGTCGCTCGCTTGTCATTTTTGTACATGGCTGAATTCTTTCTTTTGGACCACTCAGACTCCTGGTTTCCCCATGTATAGATCAGGTAGACCACTACAAATGGCGGCACCACGCACAGGATGCACTCTCGAGTGCGGAGCAGAATGTTGGGGATGCCTTTGCTGAAATAGCTCAGGAAGGCGCACTGCTCAAAGGGCGACAAGCTGTAGGAGATCTCGTGCCATATCTGCGTCAGGTTCCCAAACCCCTGGCCCATGGTGACAGCGGACCTCCACAGCGCTGAGCCGGCTTCCACACCGCTAATATTCTTCTTAAAGAAGGCATTGTCAGCATCTATTAAGATGATCGTGTGATTTTTATGGCCTTGATTCTACATATGTGATATATTTCATTTATTGTATTATGAAACCATCTTTTAAATGAAGACAATTGATTATGTTCTGTTGTCTTTTCATTGTCTTGAGTTTAGTTTGCAAGTATTATACTGAGAACAGTAAAAGTATTTTAATTCAAGGACAGTATTTTGCATATTCACAGACTGTGCTTGGATGGATTCCTTTCTTTTATATGGTAGAATTCACCAGTGAAAATAAATGGTCCTGAGCTTTTCTTCATTTAGAAGACATACCCTGGATGTGTGGTTGTCTAGCATTCAGTGATGTGTCATCATTGTACAAATCTGTATCCCCAGCACTCAGAGAATAGCAGAAAGAATAGCAGTTCAGGTCGTTCTCAAGTTCATAGCCAGTTGAAGCCTTGAATATATGACACTCTTTCTTAAAAATGTTAATATGTGTGTGTCTGTGTCTATGTGTCTGTGTGTATGTATCCCAAGAATGTCAAATTTCAGTCATTACTGAGAAAACAATTTTGGTGGTCAAAGGGAAATCTTTTATTTATGCTCTCTGTTTATTATTTCCCATCAACTAGTAGATTTGTACATAGTTTGTTCCTTTGTCTAATGCCATGAGGTTTGCAGTTTGCTTCTGCTCTCTTTTTGATGTTGGAGTTTATTGCTGTAAGCTTCCCTTTTAGAATTACTTTTCCTATGTTTCAAAGCCTGAAATGTGTTGTGTTTACATTGTGATTTGTCTCCAGATAGTTTTAGCTTCCCTTTTGATTACTTCTGTGACCCAGTGATTGTTCAGGGGTATGTTGTGTCATTTCCTTGTATTTGTAAGTTTTCTAAACTTCTTCCTGTTATGATTTCTTATTTAATCACTTTAAGGTCAGAGGCATTACTTTAAATTATTTCAATTTTCCAAAATTTGGCAAGACTGTGGGTGGTCTTGAATGTGAGCTGCAACAATTTTTGTATGTGTTTGATACAGTGTGTATGCTTTTTACTGGCGGAATATTCTGGATGCTTTCAGTTCATTGGCACTTGTCTTGTTCTTTTCGTATTTCCTTGCTAATTTCCTGACTCTGCCCTATCCACTGGTGAAAGTGACATCTACTTGCATTGTGTGCTTATATCTTCTTGGAAGTACAGGCATTTACTGTATCCTGATTAACTCCTTCTTTGTCTCTTGTGATAATGCTGACATAACTCCTTGCTTTTATTTACCATTTATGTCAAGTATCTTTTTCCATCTTCAGAATATGTGTAACCTCAAATATTTATATTTAATATAATTGGCAATAAAACCTTAGTATTTGTCTAAAATTCATTTGTTTCTCTTTGTTTCTTGCTGTTTTAGTTGTCGTTGGTTTTTCACCCTTAGCTGTCCTGAAACTCACTATGTAGCTCACCTAAATGTGGCCTTCTAGCACACGTCCTGTGTTAGGCTCTCAACAAGAACTCGCTGCCCCCAGAGTCTCCCTTCCCTGGTGTACATGCTTAAAAATGCAGATACTAATGCTGAACATAGGGTCTAGGTATAGATTCTCTAGTGATTGAACACAGCCCGTGAACAAAAACTCCTAAGATGTACAGACGTCCTTACAGAGCTCATTGCGGATTCACCATGCATGACATTCCCCTGCTGCAACAAGATAATCCTCACTGGAATTGTTCCAAAGGCAAAGAACGAGGTTGCACAGAATAAACTGAAGAATCAAAAACTTATGTCATAGGAATAAATCCAGCATAAAATAAATGCAGATAAAAGTTATTTTTTTAATAAGAGAGAAAGCCCAAATGGCTGAGAACTTAAATGATCCACATCTGTAGTCACCAGGGAATGGGAATCAGAATGGCTAAGGTAAAAAACTCAAGTCGCAGCACATGCTGTCGATGTGAAGGGGAACACACCTTCATTACTGGTAGGGTTGTAAATTTGTGAAACCACTCTGGAAAATCAATCTGGCAGTTCCTCAGAAAACTGGAAATAATTCCACCTAAAGACCCAGCTCCTGGGCATATACACAAAAGATGACCCACCATACACCATGGAAACGTGTTCTACTATATTCACAGCAGCCATATTTTGTAGCTTCAGGTTCTACATCC
Source organism: Apodemus sylvaticus (assembly GCF_947179515.1). Lineage (NCBI taxonomy): Eukaryota > Metazoa > Chordata > Mammalia > Rodentia > Muridae > Apodemus > Apodemus sylvaticus. The sequence goes on from NW_026263361.1 coordinate 76,325, forward strand.
TGTTTTCTGACAGTCCAAGGATATTATGGACTCCCAGACTGAATTTTTGTTTCTTTTGTTTTTGTTTTTTGGATTTTTTTTTTTTCGAGACGGGGTTTCTCTGTGTAGCCCTGGCTGTCCTGAACTCACTCTGTAGACCAGGCTAGCCTTGAAATCCGCCTGCCTCTGCCTCCCAAGTGCTGGGATTAAAGGTGTGCGCCACCACCACCTTGGATGAATTTTCCTAATCTCAATAGCAATATTCTCTATAGAGGTCAACATTTTCTGCACACACTGGAATGGTTAGACAAGTCCTGCAGAGAAGGCTCTGTCATTTTTCCATGGGTCTGAAGCTGTGGTCATTCGTCTCCTGTTTTGGTGGCAACCTTCAGTGCCAACAATGCACATTTCACTTGGAAATTCACTTAAGACTTTCTCCAGTCTCCACAGAGCTACATCCATATTCCAGTTTTGTTGTTGGGTTTTGTTTTTCTTTTTCTTTTTTCTTCTCTGACTATAATTTCAACTGAAGTTCGAGTCGAATGATCAAGCCTACAGTTGAAGGTTTCCAGTTCAGTTAACATTGTCATAATTCATTTGCTGTTCAGAATTTTGAACTTTTCATTTGATTTATGACAAGGCAAAATCCTCAATGGAGAATCCGATGGAAAATTACCATTAATCCGGGAACCCTAGGTCAAGATGCCCTAGCTAATTTTCCTTCTGTTAACTGCCTATTTGTTCGGAGTCCCCTCCAGAAAGGTACTAATTTTAGGTTCTGTTAAATGGCTTGCTTCTGTGCACCTCCCTGCAGCTGCATAGCAAGGTTCTCTGATGTGGGCACTGCCTTCAGAAACCCTGTGCTAATGACATTCATTATAAATCCAAATTTCTGAGTGCGCTGCCAGCCAGCTTATAGGAAGCCATTCTATTGACGATGAACTGTGTCTGACTGGTCATCCGGGTGACCATTTTCTTGACTTCATTATTTTCTCTGTCTTCCTACAGCTGACAGAGCTTCTTTAAGATGGCTATTCTGAATTCTTCACAGGTGGTAAATAATACATAAACCTGCACGCTCTGGGGGTGCTGGGAGTTTAACTTGTGACTCTGATAATTTCATGTTTTTCCTGACTGTTTCTTGTAGCCTTCCATGGGCAACTGTCCATTTGGAGAAGCAGCCTCCTCTTGTAATCTTGTTTTGGCACAGGAAAAAAAGAATCCTTAATCAGCCTTAAAACCATTTCTAGAACGAGGAGCTGTAAAGGACCCACAAGGTGGCTCCCAACCATCTAGAACTCCACGGTCAGGGATCTTGATGCAGCTTTCGACTTTTACATTCAGCTGTACAAATGTGCTGCGCACGCATACTACACTAATGTCTGCAAACACAGAAAACAGAAATTTTTAAAGATTTTCTGAAATTTGTCAAACTGCCTGTGTGTGTGTGTGTGTGTGTGTGTGTGTCCGTCCGTCTGTCTGTCACACCTTTCCATTGTGAGGAAATGTAATCGGGTGTCTTTTGCCAATTCCACATTACCGTTCTAAGTGTTTTGTGCCAGGTCGCTTCCCTGAGATGAAAAGGTGATGACGAAAGTGTCTCGAGTTCTCTTCCCTCCTGAGGGAGCGTTGTCATAATCATGTGGGGCCTCCCTCTGCCTGAACCGTGTCCCTAAGACAGTTGCCCACTGTGCAGCTTCACGCCATCTGCAGGGAGCAACAGAGGCTGGGGAAGGCCATGCCATTCACTGAAAGCCGGGCTCACTGCCAAGCGTAGCACTGTAGACTGAAAACTGCTCTTTGGTGAGCTCGGGATCAGCTGCTGTTCTCTCGAGGTGAATTTGGATAAGATGGAGATATGCACACTCTGTCTTCCTCAACTCTCAGCTACCAGCTGAGGTCCGCACTTCTGGCTGAGGACAGGCTTGGCTGCTGAGAGCCGCCATTCCTCCCCTGTGCTCTTCATTGTCCTCGTGGTCTGACTCGCCATTATCTATCCTCCTAATGCTGGGAGTGAAGGGTCACTGAAGACTTCATCAGGTTCTCCGTCAATAGGCTGAAGAGAGTGGTGAATGCTTTGATTCTGCATTCCTCCTAGGACACTTATCAAGCCCCCCCAAGTTTCTTTCTGTCCAATTGCCCCAGCGTGAGGGACTTGATGGTTTCGGAAAAGTGAAATGCTCTTCTGCTCCATATAAATGTCCATGCACACCCGAAACCATGCATGCATTGCATGGTAGCTCATCTTTAATCGCAACACTCAGGAGAGAGAGGCAGGCAGATCGCTGTGAGCTCAAGGCCAGCCTGGTGTACATAGTGAGTTCCAGGATAGCCAAGGCTACACAGGAATCCTGAGTACAGTTTGCCTCTAGACTGTGGTTGTTAGGTTAGTCTCCACGGGATGGGTAAAGGCTAGCTCACTGTTGCACCCATGAACTCCCTGCTCACACTGAGCACTTAACATGCCGCTCCATCTTGTCCTTGCTGAAAGGGTTGCTAAGGAGAGGCTCCTCTGTAGCTGTCCCCTAGCCCCAGCCAAGGTTCTTTCTAGATTTTTCTTTTGCTTTCTTTAATTTGAATATAATGAATGTTTTTATTTACTATTTCATTTTGTATTTTGAATCCTTTTTAAACCGTGCCGGGTTTTGTGAGACTCCTGGATCTGACATGAATTGGAAAAATATTTCTTTTGCTTTTCTCTCCTCTCTTCCTAGCTATCTCATTATATGTGTATATATTCTCTGGTTGTTCTTATCTCTTTCAATCTCTTCTCTCTCTCTCTCTCTCTCTCTCTCTCTCTCTCTCTCTGTCTGTCTGTCTGTCTGTCTCTCTCTCACAATATGTGCGTGTGTGTGCGTGCTAATAAGCTTATGAAAGGCAATTTTCATTTTGTTGTAATGTTTTGATCTATAGCTTTTGTTATGATTCTTGTTCTTTTTTCAAGCCAGGGTTTCTCCATGGCTATACTGGAATTCTCTGTAGACCAGGCTGGCCTCAAACTCTCAAATACCTCCCTGCCTCTGCCTCCCACTTTCTGATATTATATCCTTCCACTGCCCGGCAGCATTTATTTTATTCTTAAGATTTGTTTTTTCCCTACTCTTTTGTTTGTTTGTGTTGGTCATTTGTTTTTGTTTTGACGTATTTGAACTTGCTATCTTTATGTGAGGATAAGCCTAAATTTGTAATATTCCTTCATTCTTCTCCCAAATGCTGAAATATAGACATGAACCGCCACACATTGGGTTTGTTTGGTTTTGTTTTGCAAAAATGTATACCTGTGACATATACGTTCTTGGTACTGAAGGATTCCATTCACAGTCTCTGGAACTGCCATATGGTGCTGGGAATTAAACTTGGTCTTCGAAAAGTAACCACTGCTGTTTTTAACAGCTGGGCCATGTCTCCAGCCCCAACAGAGGGTTTTGGGGTTTTGGGTTTTTGTTTTTTTTTTTTTTTAAATTACTGTGATGATCCTATAATGAACAAGAGAATGCAAGTGGTTTGTTTGTGTGTGTGTGTTTGTGTTTTTGTTTGTTTCACTGTGTGTCCTTTGCTGTCCAGAAATGTTCTCTGTAAATCAGGCTGACCTACAGCTTACAGAGCTCTGCCTGCTTTTGCGCTGGGATCAAAGGTATGCGCTAACACCTCCTAGCCAGATGGCTCTTCAGCAGACTGACTTTACTTCCACACAAGTATTATGATTGTATCTTCCTGTCCTGTGAAGAAGATTGATATTGGTTTGGGATTTGGCTTGGGAGGGGTTGGTTTCTGTTTTGTTTTGGGGGTTTTGTTTTTTTTGTTATTTTGTGGTTTTATCCCCCCTAAAAACCGTGTTGTCTTATTCTTTGGCTAAAAAATTTTTTTTACCATGTTTTAATTTATTGTGATATTGGGGTCACACCATAGAATGCATGTCAGGATTAGAGAACAGCTTGTGCGGGTCCACTCTCTTTCTACCATTTAGGTAGATCAATGTCAGGTGTGAACTTGAAGTATCAGGCCAAGAAAAGCAATTCCTCTGCATGTTGCCAGTACACGATCCATCCAATCCATGAGGATATAAGAGTTGAATTATTGCTAGGCGGTGGTGGCGCACGCCTGTAATCCCAGCACTCTGGGAGGCAGAGGCAGGCGGATTTCTGATTTCGAGGCCAGCCTGGTCTACAGAGTGAGTTCCAGGACAGCCAGGGCTACACAGAGAAACCCTGTCTCAAAAAAAACAAAACAAAACAAAACAAAACAAAACAAAAAGTTGAATTTTTTTTTGATACCAGGGAATTAGAATTGGCCATTATTTTCTAGAGCTACCTTAGCTTCAATCTTTGTCAAAGGCACAGATTTCATAGCTGATGTTCTACAATGTTCTTAGCTACCAGCTTAGCACAGTCACAACATTTATTCATTTTCTAATACCTAATTTATTTAGCCAAAAACTTAAATGTGCAGTCCTCGCCTGAAGTTTTCTGAACGTTAATGGCCAGATTTGGCAAACAACTGCTTCATGTGAGGTTTATATAAAGCATCTGACAATGAAAAGGAAAATAGCCAAAAACATGACTACCATTTCCTTTAGCACTTAGTACAATATCAAAGGACTTTAGGAAGTCCAAGTTTCTAGGAGTTTATTGTGATATCAGAATCACAGGAAAGTCAACAGATGCCAGATTAATAAAAGGAAAAAAATAATGAAAATAGGTCTTTGCGCAATAATAATTTTAGAAGTATATATAGTACCAATGTCCACTAAATAGACACAAAATTGCCATGCAATGGAATCGTGAGCCAGTCTTCGCTCTGTGGCTCAGTTTGTAGTATTTTTGCCTAGTATATATGAGGCCTGCAGTTCGAGCTGCACCATTGTGTAAAATCACCACACTGTATAAAATGGATTGTGGTGGGACACACCTGTAATCTCTGAACTTAGGAAGCATAGGCAAGAATGTCCCAAGAGAAATTCAAGATAATCCTTGTATACATACCAATTTTGAAGCCAATCTATCCTATATGAATATTTGCCTCAAACACAGTGGGGTATACGCCTCATTTAGAATTTGTTCTGTTCATTTGTTGACCTTTTTTTCCCCCAAATGGGTGGTTGTTGTGGACAGGCTGGCCTCAAACTTCCCAGCTGTGATATGACAGGACAGCAGCAGTCATGGGGTAGAGCAGATCTAACAGGCTGTGCTTGCTGCAGAGGGCAGAGCCCGGGATGTGGATGAGGCCCTGCAGCTCCCAGCGGCTTGAGAGGGGTGTACACATCAAGCGTTGCATTTTTGACATTGTTGAAATGTTTGTTTTCTTTGCTTTGATTCTAACTGCCCTCTTCTTCCCTTTTGGATTAGAAGTACGTACCTAAAAAAAAAAAAAACCTTCAGGAGCCACAGTTCTCTTACCTTAAGAGATCTTGGGAGTAAGAGCCCGAGGAGGGGGAGGGGCAGTGGAGTGTATGCTATATAGATCATGTGTTACTGTGTCAGGCTAGCATGAACCCAATGTGCTGGTTGGTGTGCTTCTTTGTTTTGCTTTGTTTTTGTCAACTTGACACAAACTTAGACATAACTATCATAGTTCTATAACATGAGCTTGTAGGCAAGCCTGTGAGACATTTTCTTGCTTATTGATTGATGCGGTAGGGCCTAGTGAGTGGTGCTACTCCTAGTCAGGTAGGACTACATGGTATAAGAATGACTGTTATCTTAAGTATAAAATGAAATTAAACCATTCCTCCTCAACTTGTTTTTGGTCATGGTATTTTATTACATTATTAGAGACCCTAATTGAGATACCCACTAAAACCATCTTGCCAGCCCTGACCTTAAGTTTCTAATCCTAGCCAGGCGGTCGTGGCGCACACCTGTAATCCCAGGACTCTGGGAGGCAGAGGCAGGCGGATTTCTGAGTTCGAGGCCAGCCTGGTCTACAGAGTGAGTTCCAGGACAGCCAGGGCTTATACAGAGAAACCCTGTCTCGAAAAAACAAAAAAAGTTTCTAATCCTGCCTCCTTCTCATAGGTACTAGAATTACCACCCCTGGTTCATCCCGTCCATGCGATCAAACCCAGGGCATCGTGCCTGGTACGTAAGCACTGTGTCTATGAAGCTATACTGCCTGTCCCTAAAGTATTAATTATAAGCCTTAAATTACCTCACACTTAAAATGCTAAGATACCATACTGGGTATATTTGTTTTTCTTGTGTAGGAATCTGAAATGAACATATGGAAGCTGAATTGGGAAGCCACCCTATCACGAATATGATTTTCCAGGCTACCAGCATCTGAAGCACACATGACCGAGGGCTCGCACAGCCTCTGTCTGCCGTCCCTCATCTCCACCACTGCTGGGGCAATAACCAGGAGGCCAACTGCACTGCCAGCAGCGATCCTGGCGGTGCAGGCCATGAAGCCACTGTAGCGTAGAAGTCTTCATGATCCAACTAAAAGATGCCAAAAGCAAATGGGATGTTTCTCCCCAGTATCCTCCTAGTATGACAATGCAGTTTGAAAGGGTATATGGCCACTGAGGGAACCTAACCATTAGTTTTTTATTCCACTGCGGAATTTCATTTGTTTCCTTGTGGCCGGGGGGTTTTAATCACCTAGAACAGGGTACCTTTCCTTCCCACTCCCAAACTGAAGGTTTCCTTAGAGAGAAGCAGTGCATGTGCTAGAAATGTCTGCAGTGACTGCCTTCCTAGTTTAGCAACTGAAAAGAAGGAAGGAAATGACTGCTGCAGAGGCCTAAATTCTAGCTCGTCCTGCCCACGTGCAAGCTGGGCTGACTCTGAGGCAGCTTTACAGTCTCCCTCTGAGGCAAGCACACTCAAGCCCTGCTGCTGACTCTCATGCCAGTTTAGCTCTGAGCTGCAAGGCCAAGTCGCCTAGCATTCACGTCTCTCACCCATGTTAGTGAGGTCCTGTACCCACTTCACTTCCTGAGATGGACAAGGGATGGTGGCAGTTCTTTCCTACCTCATAGGAAAAAGCAGCTGCCAAGCTAACAGGTAAGTGACCCAGCCACTTTCTCTAGATTATCCCTTGATTAGACAGAACCATCAGAAGTTTGAACTTTGGGTGTTTTAAATTAGGCTTTTTCTGTGTAACCGATATCATCCGAGAATGTCAAGTTCCTACCAATTGGGGCACGACACCCCAATATTGGCTCTTTTACAATGTAGACCAGGGTGGGCCTGAGATCCTGAGTTGATCCCAGGCACTTTGTGCTGCGATCAGAGGTATGCACAGGGCCCAGCTGGGCAAATTCTTCTGACTAATCATTTCTCTTTCCTGCTCAAACCCAAGCAGGCCCTGGAGTCACAAGCCCAGCCCCACTCCTATTCTTTCCTATCACGGATGTTTAAGCAGAGAGAGGGACGAAAGACAAAGCAAGATTAAAAGGGAACCAAAGAAGGGGAGGGCAAAGGGGAATGAAATAGTGGGGAATAATTAAAGAATGAACACAGCCGAGCAGGGTGGCCCAACTCTACTCACTGCCCTTGGGAAGGCAACCCAGGAAGAGCCATCATGACTCAGACTCAAATAGATGGCACACACACACACACACACACACACTGTTAAATAGCAGCCAGAAAAGAAGAAAAGGCAAAGGAAAATTCCAAAAGGATCCTGCAAGCCATGCTGTGTGGATCAGAGAACCCTTCCTTTGCGGATCCATCAGTAATTGGGATCTACCTGCTGTAAAAAGTTTTCTTTTTCTTTCTTTTTTTTTTTATTTTTCTTTTTTTTATTTTTTAATTTTATTTTTTTGGTTTTGGTTTTCAGTTTTTCAAGACAGGGTTTCTCTGTGTAGCCCTGGCTGTCCTGGAACTCACTCTGTAGGCCAGGCTGGCCTTGAACTCAGAAATCCACCTGCCTCTGCCTCCCAAGTGCTGGGATTACAGGCGTGTGCCACCACTGCCCTGCAAGGCCTTGAGAAGATTTAAAACTGTGAATTCAATCTGTTTTCCTACTGAGTGCTCATCGCCTTTCAATTTAACCCATTTGAAAGAACACACTGTAACCAGTACCTTGGATTTTTTTGTGGACTCTAATTTTGACAAGCTAAACTTAAAACACAGCTTGAATCTTAAACTGCATTATATAATTCTCTCCTGGCCCTGTTTCAGGCACAGGCGTTCGTGTGTGTGTGTGTGTGTGTGTGTGTGTGTAAAACATTTGTTGGAGGCATTAAGATTGACAGCAACATTGAAAAAAAAGCAACTGCCCGGGTGCAAAGGGTACAGTGAAATAAAAAACACGGACAACACCATTCCATGGTTAGAGGGAATTATTTTGTTGTAGATAAAAGGATGAGAATAGCAAAAAGCAGCTGGGGAATGTCCTGGCTAAAGTGGGGGAGAGGCAGACTGGCTGTTGCCAGGGCTTTGAGAGAGGTAAGATTAGCTGGAAGAGCCTGGAACTAGTGGGGCTCTAAACTGCTCGAGGTTTAAGTTAATTGAGAACTAGAAGCTCATTCCAGAGGTTGGAGAGCAGTGGGTTTAGATAAGAGGGTAGTGGCTTTTCCTGGCAAATAAAGCTCTTTCAAAGCTTACTGAGAAATGCTGAGTGTTTACTGACTGGGTCAGAGTCCAGTCTGAGCTGAGGCTAGGAAGGTTCAGACCTGACAGCCACTACAGAAGTGGAAAACAACATGTCCCATGTCCGTATCTATCATCTGTGATTTTCTGGGCTATCGGGGGTCTGTGTGCAGCCAATAAAGTAACTTCTTCCCATGCAAAACTAATAAGATGCTAGGCAAGGAGTCCTCATCTTATGTCATCTTTTAAAGGTGTTCTTTGATAAAGAATACAGCTCTTATAGGAGATGTGCCGCAGCTGGGTCTTTCTCTAGTGTCCAGGCAGTGGTCCTCGCCCAGTATTCTGGGCAGCCTTTTGAGCATCCTTCCAAGCTCCCTCCAGTGTCTGCAGACAGTTGCTAAGGAGTAAGATACATCTGCCACAGCTTCAAGCTGAACAAACCTGGCAAGCCTCAGGTGCTCAAAGTTCCTGTCACCTACAAGGGAGGAGCATTGCCAAGTGCCTCTGCTATGGTACAGAGGGCAAAACTTCCCAGTGTGGGCTGTCTGAGGATGCCTTATAGTCCAGGAGCTTCTCCTGGTTTAACTTGCTCCCACAGGCGTGTGTGTGTGTGTGTGTGTGTGTGTGTTTCCATGCCTCCTCAGAAGTAAGAGCGCTGATGGTCTATGCTGCAGAGTTTGGTTTGGTTTGACACAGGCCCTCACACCCTGTCGATCAAGCTGAAGTTGGGCTGGCGCTCACCCTCCAGCAGCACAGCCCCGGGACCCAGATTCCACTCGTCCCGCTGGGCTGAGCTCTAGCCCTGGGTGTGCTGAGCTGTGGACTTCAGGAAGGTCTCTCTACCTTTCATCCCTGGGCTTTGGAAAGCCCTGGCTGTGCTGTGCGCCTCTGCGGACTCGGGGCCGCCTGCTCCCTCCTTCCCTGGTAACAGCGCCCCTCTGAGGGGCTGGTGAAAGCGTTGATCTGCAGCTTCCTCTGTGGGGGCTTCTCCTTTAAGGGGGGCAGGGAAGCTGCTCTGCACAGTGCTGCAGCCAGCCTGGCCGGGGAGCTGGCAGCTGCAGCTCCTGCTCTGGCCTCTGCCTGTGGCTGCAGTGTCTCCTCAGAGGCCCCCTCAGGCCTGTCCCCCTCCCTGTGCTGCGCTCCTGCACTCAGGGGCAGGAGTAAAGAGCCTCATTGCACGGGCAGAAGACCCGCCCCTCCCCCACCCCGGCCAGACCTAGCTTTTCTTTTGGGCAGGGATGAGACAAAAGGCTTCATCATGCCTGCCCTGGCTCTGTCACCAACCAGCACAGAGTGGGAAGCCTCGGCTAGGGCTTTTCTTTCAGGTACTGCAAACATCTTTGAAAAGTCTGTCTTAGGCTTCCCCAAACCACATATTGTTAGAACCAAACTTTTGCATCGCTTCAGTGTTCTGAGGTCAGGAAGCACAGGCTAGGAGGCTATGTGCTGGGTGGAGATGCTACACTTGAGTGTGTGTGTGTGTGTGTGTGTGTGTGTGTGTGTGTGTGTGTGTGTCTGTGTGTTAGGGGATGGGGAGGACACATTTATCTCCCAGAAACCCAGATGTGGAGCTGGACAGGAGGGACAGTGGGCCTACCCAGGGCTTACAGGCCAGCCCCAGCCATCCCGGAGACCCTGTTGTCAGGAAGGAGAAGTCACCGCAGACAAAATGCTCTTTTCTTTTGCTATCTGGTTTATCGAGGATATTTGGAAATGGCGTTTTAAAAGTAAAAGAAATGCAATCTTGGCACGTGCTCGCTCTTCGTCTTTCTCTCAGAGGAGAGGCTGTGAGGCGGGTTTCTTCCTTTCTCGTTTGGCCATCCGAGTGAAGCAGTGTTGTTCCTGTTCTGAGGGACAGACTCTGAAGTCTGTGCAAGGAGCAGCCCTGTGTCTATCCAGAGCCTCATGCTGCGCCAGCATGCTCTAGCCAGACAGGCATCTGCCTTTGTGCCCCACATTCTTTTCAGAGCTGATTCTCAGAAGTGAGGCGCATCTCCGCCACTTGGGTGGGCTCAGAAGTCAGAGAATTAAACAAAAACATTTTTTGTCTCTTACATTATTGTACTTTGTGTGCATGTAGGTAAGGAAGGTAGAGAGGGGATCCTGTCCACTTGTCATTTCTCTCTTTCCACCACATGCATCCTGGATATTAAATTGTAGTCATCAGGCTTGGTGGCAGGTCACAAGTCCCATTACCCACTGAGCCAACTCACTTGTCCCAAACAATGAGGACCTTTGAACCTTAACATGGAGCAGATGTTCCCCTTCTACTCTTTGGACTTGCACGGAAGCTGGAACAGGAATAGGAACCATCCCCATGAGATCTTGTGTGCCACGTTCAGTCTCCAGTTGCTGGTGGTGTTGATGAAGGTTCTGGGGACTCCTTGGAAGCCCTGAGTCAATGTGTGTTGTTGAAACGGACACCGCCATGTCAAGGAGCATAGGCTCGGCCCCCTGGAGTGGCGAAGTGTCCTCCCCATCCCCATGCAGTTCAGAGGGATCCCAAGGGGTCTGAGTGCAAATGTTGGTGAGAGTGTGCGCATGAAATTCCCACCTCAGCTTTCTCCCCAAGTATTGATGGCCTGAAGACTGGTGCCCTACAGAGACTGAGACTACTGTCTCAGTGCCTACTGAGTGCCTACTGAGACCCGATCATCTGTCTCCTTGATCAGCTGTATACCATAATCTCTTTGTTTTTCACCAGACAATAACCCTCCACCCCATTGGGCTTTATGTGGTTTCTCCATCAGTGCATCCAGTCCACCTCTCTCCAGCTTGTCTGTGTGTCCATTTGTCTGTCTTTATTTATTCCCTGACTTGCCCCAAGTCAGGTTAATCTTTGAGGCTATGTAAGAATGTGGCAGAAGGTTATGGAATCTTTTGGAGGTGGTGTTTTTAGAGGGGACACAAATCATTTGGAGAGTGCTTTGAGGTCTCATAGTCTGGCTCCATTTCCTGTTTTCTATGCTTCCTGTGTTGAGAGGAACTGTGATTTGTTGGCTTCCTGATGGCTAGGGCAAAGTATGGTGCTCCTTTAGAAATGCACACAAAAAGAAAAAGAAAAAAAAAAAGAGTGATTGGGAGAGATTGTAAGAGTGTTGAAACACAAGGGGAAGCCACGGAGAAGATCACTACCCATTAGTCTGAAGAAGACCCTCTCCTCTAAGGGCACAGAAGGACCCAAACTCGCTCATGCCTTCACCTCAGATGACTGGCCTACAGGACTATGGGAAACAAAATGTTATTTGGTCATCTACTGGGGCAGGCCGAGGGTGAATGGCAGAGGTGGTGGGTATTAAGTTTCTGTGGCAGCTTAAAGGCAGGAAGTAGAAAAAGAAACCCATCTGACCTCAGCAGATGGGACTATTTATTTCAAATATTGAAGGAAATATCCAGAAGTAGGAAACAGGTATCTCTCGAAAGAGCAAGGTATACTTGAATTTATATAGGAGGTTTGAGGAATACAACTACTGGGTCTATAGCAGCTGCAAGCCTGAAGTTTCTCCCTCCTGGAGTTGTTTGTCCAGAAAAGGCTGTTTTATCTGGTTTAGAAACTCCCTTGGCTCTGCCTATTAAGAGTGGCGTTCATAATGGGCCATTGAGTTCGGCAATGATGGGGAAGGGCTAGAGTTTCAATACAGGGTTTTTGGTCAGGGACTAGCAACATTTATTCAAGGTTTATTAACAGTGAGTTTCAAGCCGGGCAGTGGTGGCGCAGGCCTGTAATCCCAGCACTCTGGGAGGCAGAGACAGGTGGATTTCTGAGATTGAGGCCAGCCTGGTGTACAGAGTGAGTTCCAGGACAGCCAGGGCTACACAGAGAAATCCTGTCATGAAAAACCAAATACAAACAAACAAACAAAAAAACTGAGTTTCAAGGCAGGAAGGAGTTCCCTGGTGGAAACTAATCTCTGGTACAAATGTTGGAATCCCTAAAGCAATGGAGGGAGTAAGTATTTATCCACTACTTTGTGCCTTGGAAGAGGCGGAGAGCAGCCAGTATTTGATCTTCCCTAACCTGTCAAACAGCTTGCATGTGGTACAATGAGCCATAGCGTCCCAGCTTCATGAGCTGTCATGCCTGCTGGGGTGGGCTTTGGTGATGCAGCTGCCATTGAGTCGGGCCTGATCCTGTAATCTCTCACCCGTACTCCTGTAAGTAACCTCAATAAAACCCTTTGCTTCAGCAAGTAGGACTTTGGTGGTATCTCTGCTTTGTCTTGAATAATTATCTGGGGTGAGGAAACATTTATTCATGTCTTCCCAGGAACAGTGTCATCTAACACACACATGCATGTGCACGCACGTGCATACACACACACACACACACAAATAAGTATATATATGCAAAGATGTTTGAACTTACTAAACAGGTAGGTAGAAAGGATATGTTATATACTTATGGACATGGAAGTAACCTGAAAGGCTGTTGAAATGAACACTGAGCAAAACTGACCAAGCACATCTGTGAGAGTCATAGGAATTATTGATTATATAAGAATGGAACTGGTAATAGTATTTATTGATTGCTATTACATTCTAAAGGCCCATCTCTCAAGGTCCCCCTTCCAACAGCCAATACATGGTCTTAAGGTTATAATAGAGATGTCTAATTTACATTTGCCGGAATGTATGGGTGAACTAACTTCCTTCCTTCCTTCCTTCCTTCCTTCCTTCCTTCCTTCCTTCCTTCCTTCCTTTTTTTCTTCTTTCAAACATTTCTTACTTTGTGGCCCTGACTGGCCTGGAACTTGCCATGTAGACCAGGCTGACCTTAAACTCACAGCCATCTGTTTCAGCCTCCCAACTGTTGGAATTGAAGGCATAAGCCACATGCCTGATTTCAATTAGCATTTTATCAAGCCATTTAATAAGTGCGAAAGACTTATGCCAACTTTTATCATTCATGTGAGGACATTTGTGTGCCATATAAACATTTTACTGCATTAGCGTTATAACTCTGGAAAATTTAGTCAAAGAAAGAGCTAAAGGTCAGCGTTTCAAGCACTTAATTTTCGTTATATTATATTTAGAGATACTTAAAGTTGAGATGGATCAAAATAGCTATATATTTCAAGAGTGTCCAGGGACAAATATAATTTGAGCAAAGATGTGATTAGTCCTGTGACTTTTGTCATCAATTGGAACAGCTTCTTCACATTTGTTATTTAACTTATAACGTACGTTGTAAAGACACAAAACCCAGAGAAGACTCGCAATGCAGCTTGGCGGAAAAGACCTTTCATAGCATTCCTGACTCCCAGCATGGCGTAAAGTAGAAATTAAAACACAAAAACCAAAAAACAAAGAAATCAGCTATGCCCTCTGTTTCTTATTTGGTGCTTTGTTAATAAGTTAATAAGCAACCTGATGCTCCTATTGTACTTGCTCGACTTGGTGTTTACTCAGTAGTTCAAAGTTCAAAGTTCTCTTTCTTTACCTGTGGAGCTGAGGCTGCTTTAAGCTATACTTAGTTTTTTAATTCTTGTTTAAGGTCTGGAGTTTCCATTTCTGGCTGTGTTTCTAGGCAGGGCCGGAGCCTTCAGAAGTAGCACCCTGAAAGCAGAATAATGGGCCCCACTCCCTCCTTTTTGGCCTATGTATTCTGTGAATTATTTTTTTTCCTCTCCCTTTGGATGTTTACCTACCACATTCCTGTGATTCCACATGACCCCATTTATGAGTGGTAACCTCTCTTTAGTTCCCGTCTACCACCTTCTCAGACAGTGAGGTCTCCTCTGTAAAGTTCCCTGAGAGCCTGTACCCTTGTTTGAAACAGACCCACTAACTCAAGGAGGCAGTATTGTTTGTAAGTTCTCCTTAGCACTCTGCAGATCCCAGGGGCACTGCCCAAGCATTGTCCATTTCTGTAGCTGGCAAACTACTCCAGAAGGCACTCTTTCTATATACTTAGTTGGTGAGGAGAAGCTCTTTGGAAGAAGGCAAGTCTGGAGAAAGTTAAACACCATTAAGAGGCAGTCATGGTAGATCCAGCTTGCAATTCTAATACTCAGGAGACAAATGCAGGATTATAGCAAATTCAATGTCATCTTTGGTTACATAGTGATTTTTCTGGTTAGTGGGGCCTCCATGGAAAAGCCCTGATTTTTAATGTGTGTATATATGGAAAGAGACGCCATTAAAAGCTGTTGACCATACCTCATGGATAGCTGAGAGAAAGTGTGCTTTGTCCTTTTAAAGGGACAGTTGCAACTGGACAGCTGAACAGAGCAAGTAAGGAAGTCTATTCTTTAAGATGCAAGACAACATAAGGATTAAATGTGAAGAATACAATGCGTTGTGTTTTATAAAAATAAAAGAAAGAATATAAAATAAAAAAGTGGATGAATAGTTAGCCGTCGAAGGGGTTGCCCCTGTGGGCCCATGCTGAGGCATGCCTTCCCCAGAGGAGAGACGAGCCACACAGAAAGGCAGAAAGAAAGAAAGGGGGAATAGAGGCCACCATGAACATGTGGAGAGAGAGGGAGAGGGGATGGGGAGAGAGAGGAAACAGGAAAAGGGGGACAGAGCAGGAGCAAGAAGGCAAGAGAGAGGAGGGGAGAAGCAGCCCCCCTTTTATAGTGAGTCAGGCATACCTGGCTGTTGCCAGGTAACTGTGGAGCAGAGCCTAGACAAAATGCTAACATTTCCTCAATTTGGTTTAATTAAAAAAGAAAAAAAAAAAAACTAGAAAGAGGCGACGGTGGAGCAGGACTAGGTTGTTGTGATCTTTAGCTACTTCCTGCTAACTTTGGGACCACGTGTCTCTAGGAAACCTAGGAAAATGAGTTGGGGATGCTGGTCCAGCCTCAGGAGAGTTGGCTGTTTGTCCAGGATCTGTGGAAGCGTCTGTGGATACATCAGAAGCAACAGGTCCAGTAGAAGCATCTGTGTCTCTGAGAGGAGATTGGAACATTTGTGGTTTGCTTCTCTGGAGCTGTCCTGGAGTGTAGTAAGTGCCAGGACTTGACAAGATACTGAAACATACACACACACACACACACACACACACACACATTATAGGTAGAGAATAAAGTTAAGTACATTTGGGAGAAAGCAATTTTTTCTTAGGTGTACATTTGAAACTCTTAGGTCTTGGTGGTTGGGGGTGAGTCCCAATTTCAGGGCACAGGAGAGGAATCCCACCGTCTGGAATAGGTAGGTGTACTTATATGGATGGAGTCTATGTGGTCCATGAGAGGAAGATCTGAGTGTGTTTCCTGTAGCTTATAAGGGTTACAAAAGAGATTTGTTAACAATATGAACAGTCTTTGAGATGAGCTTAGGGAAAACAACAAGCTTTTGTGGAGCAGAAATAGCAAGAAGGTCTTATTCCTTCTGCCTAGGAGACTGAATATATATAACAAGAAACAATTTTAAGTTTATAATTAAGAGACAAAGTAAAGTCAAAACCCTGACCTTGTGAATACAGTTGATCATATAGCAAGAGAAACACCTTAAGACTATAGTTGAAGTGCGATCAAATGAAACGTATATTTGAGTATATTGGCTTATAGTGTAGATTCAGCACGAGAGACACTTTAGATTTAATTAAAAGACAAAGAAAACTAAAAATTTGGATTTGTGATTATATAGTTGGGTTGTATAGTGGAATGTTTTATTAGGGTTAGGGAAATTTATAAGAACTTGAATAATGTTAGGACAGTGGCAAGGCAAGAAGAGGAAATAGGAAGCCTTCAGTTGCTGGAAACTGAGTTTAGGTAAGGAAGTAACAGGTTACATCTGTGCAAGCTTACATCTGAACTTGGGTATCATTTATCATGAAGTCTGTAAGAAATTTGGCAGTCTTAGCTAGTTAATGAATTTATTAATGAGCTAATATAGTGGTGGATTACCTTAGGGGTAAGGAACTAGGTGTGTTTTCTATCTGTGAAGCTACAGTTAGCTTAGCTGTTAATGTAGTCAGAAGTCTGAGGAAAAATAAATTATAATCTAGAAGTCATGTATTAATTTAAAATGACAGAGTTTCATCCATGGTCCACTACCTAAACATTCCCAGGTCCCTGTGGTCTCCATGGCAACTTAGGTAGAGTCAGTCTGGTTGTCAAGCCCAGAAGACAAAGAGCTTTTTTCTGTGGAATAGATACATGTGAAATGAGAAATGACCCACACCTTAACTTAGGCAACATGAGGCATTTGACCCTCAGGCTATCCTGTTTTGTCCACAGTGTAGACCAAGCCTGGAAAGGGCATTGGCGGTGTTGTGTTAGTGGGCCTCATACACAGTCCAGGTGGACGCTTGTCGCCGTGTCCATATCTTCTTGGAGACCTTGAAGGTAACTCAGGCTTTGGGAGTCTCTGTCTCCCAAATAGCTTAAATGTTAATACAATAGCTTACAACAACAGCTTTGTACAATACAAACCAGCTTAAATTTAAGCCATAAGCTTAAACATTAATACATTAGCAGATTTCTGACAAGATTGAGAGCAGTATCTATTGAACATAATCTGAGTTAGACAACTTGTGGTTGTTAAATTACCTGTTTGAGAATGTAGATAGTAAATAGAGCATACTATAACTTAATGGCAATAGCAAAAACCATTATTTACCAAGGCAGGATAGAACAAAAAGCCTAATTATTAACTAACTTTGACGGGGTATATTAGCAAAGAAAAACACATGAAGAGACACATAGAGAAAAATTGTCTAGTGTACCCTCGGCTTAGAGTTAATGTAGACCAGAATGGACAGAACCTAGAAAACTCACAGGGGTGGCATGGTACTGTGGTGACAGAAAGTGAGCGTGTCCAGGCCGGTTGAGGCCCATGAATGATGAGCACGGGAGATTTGAACTGCTCCATTTCTGACCTGGGGCAGTTCACTCCTCCTTAGGTAACCTGGTGTCCCCTGCTCCCAGGCAGCAGCGTGACAAGCATGTGCGTGGCTGAGGCGCCAGGGGCTGGATATGACAGCCCACAGACCTCGAGGAGCCACAACTCAGGCCAGATGGCATGAGTGCCCAAGGGAAGGCGGGGCCTTAGCACTGCTGAACGGTGGCAGCCACAGTGCCAGCGATACCTGCGCGCACACATACGCAGCTCTGAATTACCGCACCAAATGTGTTTTATGAAAATAATAAAGAGAAAGAATATGTCTGATAGATGGTTAGTCAAATATGGGGGGGGGGGAGGGTGCCTCTGCAGGCCCATGCTGAGGCATCCTTTCCCCCCCCCCGCCCCCCAGGGACCATGCCCTGACTGGGGAGGGGAGCTGAGGGGATAGAGATAGAGAAAGGCAGGGAGAGAGAGAGAGAGAGAGAGAGAGAGAGAGAGAGAGAGAGAGAGAGAGAGAGAGAGAGAAGCAGAGACAGTCAGAGAGACAAAGAGAGACAGAGACAAAGATGGAGACAGAGAGAGAGAGAGAGAGAGAGGCTGGCCATGAGCACGTGGAGAGGGAGAGGGAGGAGGAGGGGAATGGGGAGAGAGGGGGAGCAGGAACAATGGGACAGAGCAAGTAGGCAAGAGAGGAGGGGGCGGGGCGAGCAACCCCGTTATAGAGAGTCGGGCACACCTGGCTGTCGCCAGGTAACTGGAGCCTGGACAAAACAAAACCAAAACAAACAAAACAAAAGAAAACAAAAACGCTAACACAGTGTGTGACCATAGTGGGGATGCCAGTGTGGGTAACCTGATGAATGTTTGTCCAGGTCCAGTTGAGCAATTGTCAACATTAAGCTATCTGTGTTTCATGTATGTGCTACATTCGGAAAACTCAATTGTTACCCTTCTCTCTCTCTCTCTCTCTCTCTCTCTCTCTCTCTCTCTCTCTCTCTCTCTCTCTCTTCCCCCCCTCTCTCTCTGTTTCTCTGTCTCTCTCTCTCTCTCCCTCTCCCCCTCCCTCCCTCCCTCCCTTTCTTCCTATCTATCTATCTTTTTTGTTTGTTTCCTCTTTTGTTTTGGGGTGGGGGCAGTTTTGAGATAGGGTTTTTCTGTGTAGCTCTGGCTGTCTTGGAACTTGCTGTGTAGGCAAGATGAGTCTCAAACTCACAGAGATTCACCTGTCTCTGCCTTCTGAGGGATGCTACCCCACCCAACACATTTAAAAAAAATCTTGAAGCTTCACAAATTCTTTTCAATATAATTTAGTCTGCAAAACATGACTTTCCAGTTGTACATAATTATGTAATTGTCTAAAGATTAAGTTCCATGTTGAGGCAGGAGTTTGCTCATAGGCCGTGTTAGCATTCTGTCTAAGCTCTGCCCCACAGTTGCCGGCTATGCTCTACCCGGGTCGCTGTGCCCCACTATTAAAAGGGCTGATGGCCCCCTCCTTGCGCTCTTGCTTCTCTCTTGTTTCTCTCTTGCTCTTTCTCTGCTTCCCTTTGCCCTCTCTCCTCATTCCCCCTCCCCCCACTTCTCCACATGATCAGTCAGGGCTAGCCTCTAGTCTTCTACTCCTCAACTTCTCTTCTCTCTTTCTCTCTCTCTCTCTCTCTCTCTCTCTCTCTGCCTCTACTACCCTCTCTCAACTCCCCTCCCCATGCCCTGAATACACTGTATTCTTCTATTCTATGCTATTCTGGTGTGTGGCTGGTCTCTCACGGGAAAGCACATGCCTCAATGCCTCGGCATGGGCCTGCTGAGGCACCCCTTCCCCCATACCTCATCACACCTCCATAGAACATATTCCCCCTTCTCTTTATCTTTTTATAAAACAAACACATCAAGCAATAAGAAAAAGAGCCTACTGTGAAAACTACAAGCTGGGCGGTGGTGGTGCACGCCTTTAATCCCAGCACTCTGGGAGGCAGAGGCAGACGGATTTCTGAGTTCGAGGCCAGCCTGGTCTACAGAGTGAGTGAGTTCCAGGACAGCCAGGGCTATACAGAGAAACCCTGTCTCGAAAAAAGAAAAAGAAAGAAAGAAAGAAAGAAAGAAAGAAAGAAAGAAAGAAAGAAAGAAAGAAAGAAAGAAAGAAAGAAAGAAAGAAAGAAAGAAAGAAAGAAAAAAGAAAACTACAAGTTATTCTGTATGTTACAGAGAGAACGGATTTTAAGGATAAAAGGCAACATAAGAGTTAAAATAACAGATCTAGAAGCACCAAGAAGGAACAAAGACATTTACAGCTGGCTATAACATAACCAAATAAGTCAGAAAAGAGACAAAGGGGCTCTAAGAAGCAAGAGCAGTGAGCAAAGCTGGCTAGCTTTTTTGAGACCTTTCCTCATAGAGAAGCAAGAGCGTGCTAGGGAGTGTTACACATTACATCACTGCTTTTAATCCGTCATCTCAAATGTAGTTAATTATCATCAACTAAATTGTAAATAAGGGTAGCTTCTAACAACCCCTTTGCCCTTTCAGGAAAGAGACCCAGACCATCCTGTAGTAGACAAAGAGATTAACCATAAACACTGCAGCTGCTTTTTGTGGCAACTGAGGAAACGAAGAAATCATAATGAAGAGCAGTGGAACACCTGCAAGGTCAAAGGTAGCAACACCAGCCAGTAAAAAAGAATCAGCAGACAACGTCACTGACAGCAGTGAAAACAGCCAGAGAACTTAGTATAATTAACAGCAAGACACCTGCAAAGTTACAAGGTAGGGATGTGGGCCAAGTAACAAACAGCTAGTACATAGTCAACTAAAATAATCAACTACGCCAAAGATGGAGAGGGCTGGGGGCTGGGGAGGGGGCTTCAACCCACCCAGTGAGTTGATGATGCAAACATTGAATGATCATCTTTCTGTGTGGACCAGGCAGATATGCATGGGCATGTAGATCCTCTATTGTCTCAGTTCCTTACGTAGCATAAGGTCTTCTATATGGACTTTGTCCGGGAGCTCCTTCATCAGGAACTTATGGTGACCTACCAGGAGCCAAGAAAGTCCCCTATGATGCTTTCTGAGAGTTTTCACGATAGGAGGAAAGAGAGAGGTTTAAGACTCTGATGAAGTCATCACAAACACAAGATAGGGATGGAAAACCAGGTCCTTCTTCCAGGAAGGGGGAAAAGAAAAGAAAAGACCTGAGACCAGTAAGAATAAGTCTCCCAGATAGGACTCTGGCACCCATGTTCCAGTAATAGGAAGATAATGCTTGAATAAAAGAAAGCAGATGCCCTTGATGGAGGGTTCTGTGATATAGGGTAACATATCAATTGCATCAATTTCTGGGCCCCAACTCTATACTTAGCCCAAGTTGATGTCTTTCTAGTGAAAAAAGCTCCAATAGTAGCTAGCCTAAATGTATTTGAGTTTTATTTGGGAAATAGAGACCTGGGGACATTTTTCTGTTAGGCTAGTTACTCAACCTAGCCCTACCTCTAAACCAGAGATTCCTAAGGATGACTCAAAAAGTAAAGGAGTAACATTTAAGATTTAAAATAGACAATAGGGGTTGAAACTGGGTGTGTTAAGATGAGTATCTGGCTAGAATGTATCGAATGTTCTGTCACTATTCAGACACTATTGTCATTCTTCTGTGGCAGGGAGGCCAGAAGTTTGAGTCATCTCATTCTTGCTCAGTTGGACACCAGACACCTTAGGGATGGGCTGCCTGATTGTCCTCTTCCAAACTGAGATGGCTTGGAGAAACCTGTGTTCTAAATCCACATCCCTTTTGTTACCAACCACAAAGAGATTGAGCCAAAGACTGCTCTCTCCTCACTATTTAACCTTCCTTGATAGGAAGCAATTACACCTCCTGTCTCCTAGGATGAGGAGATGTGCTGAGCTGAAATTCTTGCAAAATGTAGTTTAATGTAAGAACCTCTGTGCCTTTGAGGAGATGTGACACCACACTAGCCTGAGCATTGCCAGAGGAGACATATGGTGAATCATAATTTAAAAATCTTACCAGCCAATTGGAGCAGGACCTATACTTTGGTTCAATTGGTTATCTCTTTCACTACCACATATTGTCAGTGTACCAAGGCCAACCTCAATGATTTCATCCAAAATGGGAATGTCATTGACCCTCATGTTTCTATACATTCCACTGGAGTTCAGGGTATTCTATAGATTCTACTGGAGTTCAGGAGGGACCCTAAGCAGTCTAATACTAGAAACTAAATAGCAACAGGATTCAGGTCTGCAATCTACCATAAATAAAAATGTAAAATGGATAAAGGATGCATTCTAAACTTAACAAAGATTTTACAATTACACGAGGATACCTATACCTCTTAAAGGTATAGCAGATCATCCAGAGGGCACCAGTGAAATGGCATGCTAAATTGGCTAGCCCTCACTGTGACATTAGCACATAAAGGGGAATCTCTGAGATGGCAGATAGTCAAGTTGTACTTGATTTTTGGGAAAGAAAGAAAGAAAGAAAGAAAGAAAGAAAGAAAGAAAGAAAGAAAGAAAGAAAGAAAGAAAGAAAGAAAGAAAGAAAGAGAAAGAAAGAAAGAAAGAAAGAAAGAAAGAAAGAAAGAAAGAAAGAAAGAAAGAAAGAAAGAAAGAAAGAAAGAAAGAAAGAAAGAAAGAAAGAAAGAAAGAAAACTTCTGATAGCACCTCATGAAAGCTCTTCAGGGACTACCTACTATACTCAATATGTTAACTGAAAAAAATGACAGTTCCTCCATCTTGTCTCAGTTGGAACCATCTTTGATTTTACCTGTAATTGACCTCGCTACTTTTCTACCCCCAACATGATAAGTACTATGGGAAAGGACCCAAACTTGTTCCAGAAATTCAGAGTCAAAATCACAGCTAACTACATGTTGTTGGCTTCTGCTAACCTGCTTGCTTGCTTTACTTTTCCCTGCACCGGCCAACCAAGATGTAGTTTTCCTGTAGGTGAAGAAAGCCAAACCACAGATGATGCCAAATAGACTGTCCCCAGATTCTGGATCCATTAAAATTAAGATTTCATTGGCCCCAAGCCCTTCTACTCCCTGTTCCTTTACCTCTTCTTGAGTCTTGTGTTTGGTATAAATATAGGGTCATGGTTCAGCCCCCACTGCCCTCAGGCTTGGACCTGGGAACTGAGGAAGACAGATACACTGTAGGTTAGAAGTAGTGTGACTACAGACCCACTGACTTAATATAGATGATCAGTTCAGACTTTGGGGGTGCTGAGTGGCCTTTGACTCTCTACCCAACAACAAAATTCAGGAATAAATGACCCATTTTCAATCTTAGGAAACAATGTTTTAGAAAGTGAAAAAGAATAAAGATTTCAGTCCTGAAATCCCTTGTTCTAGTCCTAGGGATACAGTTGGAGGTCCCATGACGCCATACATACAATAGTTGTTCATGCAAAGACGATGTAAAACAGCTGAAACTGGCAAAACATTCCCATCATTTCAAAATAGGATTACTGATGAATGCCTCAAAACAGGCAAGTTGGGCAACGCTAACTGAATCTAAGGATAAGAATGAAAATGTATTGTAACTGGGGGAAATTGTTGGAAACAAAATGTACTGTTTTTTTTTTTTCTATCAAAGGGTTAAATAACCCAGCACTCTGGGAGGCAGAGGCAGGCAGATTTCTGAGTTCGAGGCCAGCCTGGTGTACAGAGTGAGTTCCAGGACAGCCAGGGCTACACAGAGAAACCCTGTCTCAAAACAAACAAACAAACAAAAAAATCCAAAAACAAAACAAAACAAAACAAAAGGGTTAAATAAGACAAAACTCCAGTAAAAAAAAAAATCGTAAAGAAACCACTTGGTAGAAACTCAAATTCCTCCAGGGTCAACACTTCTTGAAATAAAATATGTGTTCAGAAGCCGAGAATAATGGCTCTTGCCTTTAATCCCAGCATTTAAGGACAAAAGCAGGTGGACAGCTGAGTTTGAGGCAGGTCTGGTTTGCTGAGTGAGTTCAGGGACCGCCAGGGCTAGTAGTGAGACCTTGCCTGGAAAAAAGTCAAACAAGCAAAAATGTGCTCAAGTTACTTCTCCCTAGAGACTGTGCTGCTCTGTGTAGGCTAATCATAAGAATGTGAGCACACCAGGGACGCCACAAGAAACCCCACAGACTCACCTAAGCAGGGCTCATACCTGCTCACAGAGATAGTGAACAGTCAGGGAGCCTGCATGAGTCTGACCTAGGCCCTCTGTATGGAGTTGTGCAACTTGGTGTTCTTGGGGAACCCCTAAGAGTGGGAGTTGGGGTATCTCTGACTCCTTTGCCTGCTTCTGGGACCCTTTTCCTCCTTCATGGTTGGTCGCCTGGTCTAGCCTAAATATAAGGGTTTGTTTGTGCCTACTCTTATAACTTGTCATGTCATGTTCAGTTGAGATCCCTGGGAGGTGTGATTTTTCTAAAGGGAGGAGGAATAAATCTGGGGGAGAGGGGAGAAGGGGAGATGTAGGGAGGATTGTGTCAGGAGAGGGGGAGGGTAAACTGCGGTCCAGATGTAATATATGAAAGAACAACAAATAAAAGAAAAATTTAAAAGAGGCAAAAAACAAAACAAAAAAAAGACTGTAACCATAGTGAAGTACACAACAGCCTTTACCCTAGTAATAAAGACCAGGATAGATGCCCACCTGCCACTAGGTATGCCTTCCTGTTGCACATGGTAGACCCGTGGACCCTTCAGCAGAGAGAAAATGTTTTGCTTTGCTGAAATGCTTTGGATTGTATGGTCATTTTCTTGCATGCGGAGAGCTGACTGTGGATTTAGTTTGCCATTCTCTGATGACTAGCATTGCTGAGGCTCTTTTCCCACACCTGCTGCCGTCACTTGAGAAATGTCTACTCAGCCCCTTCACTAATTTTTTTAATTAAGTTGCTTATTTTGATCTGTTTTGGAGTTCGTTGTCCAATTTCCTTAAATATTCTGGATATTAACTCCTTAGAAAATATGTTCTGGCAATATTCTCTGCCAATTTGGAATCTGATTTTGAGTTTGTTAGCTGTGCAAAACCAAGACAACTCCCACTCTTCCAATGTAGAAACCCTAATCCTTGCCAAGAACCAATATTGGGTTTTTTCCTAGGAGTTTTAAGAGTTCAGATCTTAGCCAGGCCTAGTTGCATAGCCTGTAGCCCCAGCTACTCACGAGGCCAAGGCAGGAGGCTTCCCTGAGCTATAGATCCAGATGAAGGACATCTGGGAAACATAGTAAGAAGGAATCTTAAAATTTTAAGTTAAAGAATGTAACTCAGACCAGGTATGCTTACACATGCCTTTAATCCTAGCACTCACAGATGGGGCAGGCAGATATCTGAGTTCCAGGCCAGCCTGGTATACAGAGAGCATTTGAGAACAGACAGGGGCTACATAGAAAAACCTTGTCTCAAGGAAACAAATAAACAAATAAAAAAAAAGAGATGTAGCCAGGCGGTGGTGCCGCACGCCTGTAATCCCAGCACTCTGAGAGGCAGAGGCAGGTGGATTTCTGAGTTCGAGGCCAGCCGAGGGTCTACAGTGTGAGTTCCAGGACAGCCAGGGCTGTACAGAGAAACCCTGTCTCGAAAAAGCCAACTCCAAAAAACCAAACCAAACCAAACCAAACTAAAAAAAGAGATGTAATTCTTTGGTAGAATGTTTGTCTAAGATGTGTGAAGCCCTGGGTTTAATGACCAGCATGACAAAGATAGTAGGTTATACATTTAGTATTCTGTGTTTGCTTGTTTGTATGTTTACAAAGCTCCTAATAGCAGGGCCTTACACATATAGGCAAACACTAGACCATAGAATCAGAGCCCCAGGACTGGTTTTGCTTTTCTGAGTGTATGTGGAGTAGGGTGGCCCAAAACTCAAGGTAATTCTCCTACCTAATCTCCCCTGGGACTGGATGGACTGGTGGAAGCTACCCTGCGAGGCTGTTTATTTTGGAATATGATCCTGTGCCCTGTTACTTATGCTCCCCTTCTGGAAGACATTTATTTCCAGTTTGCTTTCCATCTCAAGGAGTAAATGAAACTTTTTTTTTTTTTTTTGGTTTTTTCGAGACAGGGTTTCTCTGTGTAGCCCTGGCTGGCTGTCCTGGAACTCACTCTGTAGACCAGGCTGGCCTCAAACTCAGAAATCCACCTGCCTCTGTCTCCCAAGTGCTGGGATTAAAGGCATGCACCGCCACCACCGCCTGGCAAAACATTCTATTTATATATTGCTTTTAGCAGGGACCTAAAGTTCATCAGGAAACTGTTTTACATTATTCTGAAATCTAGTCTGTATACCCAAGGAAAGTGTGGTTAGGTATTTGGTGTATGAATGAAGGGAAGGTTTTAAAAAGATTCTTTGGGGAAAAGCTATGTGGCCCAGTCACTAACAGAAAGATCTGGGGAAGTTATTCTCTATTCCTTCTTCACCTATAAAATGAGATAATATTCGCCTGCATTATAGGCTGAGAATTTGTGCTGGCCAGTTTTATGTCAACTTAACAGAAGCTAGGAGAGAAGGGAGCATCAACGGAGAAAAATTCTCCCTCCATAAGATCGGACTGTAGGAAGGCCTGTAAGATGTTTTCGTAATTAGTAACTAATGATGGAGGAACCAGCCCATTATGTGTGATTCCATCCCTGGAATGGTGGTGCTGATTTTCTTTTTCACGATTTATCTATTTATTATATGTAAGTACACTGTAGCTGTCCTCAGACACTACAGAAGAGGGAATCAGATCTCATTACAGATGGTTGTGAGCCAGCCACCATGTGGGTGCTGGGATTTGAACTGAGGACCTTCGGAAGAGCAAGTCAGCGCTCTTAACCGCCGAGCCATCTCTCCTGATTTTTATAAGCAGGCTGAGTAAGTCAAGAAGAACAAGCCAGTAAGCAGCACTTCTCCATGGCCTCTGCATCAGATCCTATCTCCAGGTTCCTGCTCTGTTTGAGTTCCTGTCCTGACTTCCTTCAATGATGAACAGTGATGAGGAAGTGTAAGCTGAATAACCCTTTCCTCTCCAAGTTGCTTTGGCCATAATGTTTCATCATAGCGATAGTAACTGTACGTTGCATAGAATTAAACAGGATTATCTAATCTATTGATATAAAAACCACAGCTCTCATCTGAAAAGGAATAAGAGCTAGTTTATTTTGGAGCTATTCTGAGTAACCATGGCCAGGAAAACAAACTTAGATTACATGAAATTTCATGTTCGGATGTGGGAGCCGTTTCATGAAGGTTTATAGCTTTACAGAGCAGAGAAAGTCATAAATCAAGGCAAGTTTAAAATATACTGATGGATAAACTAGTAAGGCAGGTAGAACAAGATGGGGGTGATACTTATAAGGCCCAAGATACTATCTGGTAACATTCTTAGCCACTGAAGGGCAGAAACCAGTGTCCTGCTAAGGTAATACAATCGCTTGGCAAACACTGGCTAAAACTAGCCCAAGACAAAGTAATTAACCTCTAAAGTAGCAAAATTCCAATCTCTCCCCAGGACTGAAATTCCAATTCACCCATTATCAGTATCAACAGCTTCTTCTCAGGAAGTTTTATTCACAGATCATATGAACACAGACACGTCAACACAGGCACATAAACTCCCACTAACTATAGTACTGGCGATTTAATGATTTATTACATGTGATAAACATATTCTCCTTAAACACGCCAGTTCATCTCCTCTCTGGGTACTAAGAGCCGTCTCCACCAGCGGGCTTACACTTAGACAGTTCTTTTGAGACACTCATATTTCAGTGCAAACATCACAGGTCACAGATATTTTATGGTTTTGACTATAGAAAAGGAGGCACTGGCATCCGGACAGAACATTGCCGTTGCCGCGGGGAAGGAAATGGGGTTAAAACACTCTTGGCTGCACTAGGCCAGGGGTTGCCAACTGAGATGGGCTAAGTACTGTGGTGTTTACACCAACTCTGGCAGCTGGCGCAGCATGAGGAAGAAGCCCGCCTCACAGCCTCTCCTCTGAGAGAAAGACGAAGAGCGAGCACGTGCCAAGACTGCATTTCTTTTACTTTTAAAACGCCATTTCCAAATATCCTCGATAAACCAGATAGCAAAAGAAAAGAGCACTTTGTCTGCGGTGACTTCTCCTTCCTGACAACAGGGTCTCCGGGATGGCTGGGGCTGGCCTGTAAGCCCTGGGTAGGCCCACTGTCCCTCCTGTCCAGCTCCACATCTGGGTTTCTGGGAGATAAATGTGTCCTCCCCATCCCCTAACACACAGACACACACACACACACACACACTCAAGTGCAGCATCTCCACCCAGCACATAGCCTCCTAGCCTGTGCTTCCTGACCTCAGAACACTGAAGCGATGCAAAAGTTTGGTTCTAACAATATGTGGTTTGGGGAAGCCTAAGACAGACTTTTCAAAGATGTTTGCAGTACCTGAAAGAAAAGCCCTAGCCGAGGCTTCCCACTCTGTGCTGGTTGGTGACAGAGCCAGGGCAGGCATGATGAAGCCTTTTGTCTCATCCCTGCCCAAAAGAAAAGCTAGGTCTGGCCGGGGTGGGGGAGGGGCGGGTCTTCTGCCCGTGCAATGAGGCTCTTTACTCCTGCCCCTGAGTGCAGGAGCGCAGCACAGGGAGGGGACAGGCCTGAGGGGGGCTCTGAGGAGACACTGCAGCCACAGGCAGAGGCCAGAGCAGGAGCTGCAGCTGCCAGCTCCCCGGCCAGGCTGGCTGCAGCACTGTGCAGAGCAGCTTCCCTGCCCCCCTTAAAGGAGAAGCCCCCACAGAGGAAGCTGCAGATCAACGCTTTCACCAGCCCCTCAGAGGGGCGCTGTTACCAGGGAAGGAGGGAGCAGGCGGCCCCGAGTCCGCAGAGGCGCACAGCACAGCCAGGGCTTTCCAAAGCCCAGGGATGAAAGGTAGAGAGACCTTCCTGAAGTCCACAGCTCAGCACACCCAGGGCTAGAGCTCAGCCCAGCGGGACGAGTGGAATCGGGGGTCCCGGGGCTGTGCTGCTGGAGGGTGAGCGCCAGCCCAACTTCAGCTTGATCGACAGGGTGTGAGGGCCTGTGTCAAACCAAACCAAACTCTGCAGCATAGACCATCAGCGCTCTTACTTCTGAGGAGGCATGGAAACACACACACACACATGAACTAAACCCTGAGAGATGCTCCTCCCTGGACTATAGGGTATCCTCAGATAGCTCACAATGGGAAGTTCCATCCTCTGTGTATCTTAGCAGAGGCCCATGGTAATGTTTCTCCCTTGCAGGCGATGGGAACTTTGAGTACCTGATGGCACTTTAATTTTTTTCAAAACCTATTTTTAATAATGGTTCTTAAATGCTTTAACCTCCCTTGTGGCCCACTACCCACCAGAAATAGTGGGAAAGAAAGGATACATGAAAGTGGACTTTTCCAAAAGGTTCTCTGGAGCAACTCCTGTCTGTGTTGTCTGGATATCGGCAGTTCAGTTTCCAGGTTAGCAGTGGTGGTTTGGTTCACCCGCAAACACTTCACTGTGAGAGCCGGGATATCAAACAGCAATCAGCAGCGATGGCACTACCTAGCAGAGACAACCAGGCCGCAGCATTGGCACAGGAGGAGGGACCCGGAGGGACCCGGAGGGACAGGAGGAGCACTTTTGGGCTGTGCCTCTCTCAGGAGAGCAGAAGATCAGTGAAGCCCGAAGACCTACCGGCATTGCTACACAGCCAACTCTATAAGCGGGCCAAGCTTGGCCCCCAGCACTGTCCATCAAGTCCTATTTTTCCCTCCAAACATCCCGTGTCCTCCACGGGTCTCACCTCAGCATGTGCATCTGTCTTAGATGACGTCACTCTGCCAATCAGCCTGTGTCTGTGGAAGCAGCAAGAAACTGCAGCACGCCGTGGGACGTTTGTCGGTGCCTTTCTCTCTATGGAGTCCCGACAAATGCAGGTCAACTACACAATATAAGCCAGGCCAAGAAATGAGTGTTGTTAGCAAAGACTCCTTCACCACGTGCCCTTTCACGTGCTTGCTTTAGCAGAACATCCTTTCTCCTTTGTCTGCTATAGCTAGACATTCCTTCACATGTCGACCCCAGCAAAACACCATTCAACCGACTTTCCAAAGAACCGTTAGGTTTCCACTTCAACCTGATATATGCCAGGTCTGTTCAGACTGAAGCTGTGACATAGATGTACCCCACTCCTCAGCAGCTTTCTGCAGACACTGCAAGGAGCCTGGAAGGGATGCTCAAATCAGCTGCTCTGATAACTATATGGATCTAGTATATGGACCCAGAACCTGTGTAGACAATATCTACGAGCTGGGATTCAGTGTTAACTGCGTTCAAGTTATACACTGTGGGTGCACGAAGGCTTGCACTCAGTGGATTCCATTAGATTTAATAGCAAGAGGGCAGAAGGGACACATGGGAGACAGAAAAGAGTAGCAAGGAATGCTGGTCAGATGGCGACGAGTCTTGGTCCTTATGGAAGTTCCACGTGGAGATTTTGAGTTTCACTTTTTAGAAATGTTTATATGATCTTTTCACATGGAAAGGCAGAATTTTTTTTGATAAATAAAATTATTGCATTTAATAATGTTATTTTCTTTAAAACCCAAATCATCATATTCCTTAATGTTGTACCAAACAATGTCAGTCCAAATTATAGACCATGTATGTCAACAGTACCTGAAAACAAAATTAAGAAGGGGATAAAGCCCAAACTACAGTTCGTCTAATTTACATCAAGTGGTCATGGAAACAGAAGATTATTAAAATTATTTTATAATTATGCACAATGAACCAAAGCATAATAGGTAGCAGAGTACTTTTCCACCGTAAATTATTTACCCCCGTTCATTCAGCTAAAACACTAGCTTAAGGGTATATTCCTCTCAAAATAACTTCTCTACAGCAAACAACTGTCTTATATTTAAAACACATTGAAGAAAATAATTGTCTCATTCTTTTTGGTTTTGAGTCTTGATTACTAATAGTTCAAGGTATTATGGAAGAATCCTGGTGTCCTGGATAGCTCAATAAACACATTAAGATCAAGCCGAGTGTATTCTGAAGAAACTGTCCAGTCCATAGGAATGCTTGTGTGGAGGGAGGCTGCGGGCCCACACTTCTCCTCCTGGGAGAAAGCGTGTGGTAGGAAAACCTCGCACCGAGTTTCTTTTGCTCCTTCTTCATCAGGCATTGCGCTTCCGGCTCCATTTTCTTCCTTTGTTGGTCTGCTGCTTCTCCTCTCTGCTGTCATTTTCTGCTGCCTCAGAAGTTCTTGTCAGGCTCATCTTCTTCCTCTTTCCATGCATTGGTATTTTCTTGCCACGTATCTAAGTCACCTAATTCTGAAGACTGATGAATAAAAGGCAGATCTTGTGCAGCTGCCAATCTGCTGGACAAACCTATGCTACCACCTGAGACACCAACATTCAATGGTTCTCTCTTCTTAATGACAATTTTCTGAGTTTCCTGTATAGTTGGTGTCACATCCTTGAAATAGTCAGGTTCCAGTTGTTCTGAAGAGTTCTGCTGCAGTTACCACATTCCCATTTCCCTCCTTTGATCTTTACACTTGTGGGTGCATCTTCATCCCAGAAAGTCCACCCCACCCCCCCCCCCCGTCTGCTTAAGGACAGATGAATAGTCAACTGTGGTGGGCAAAGTTATTTGATCTCCATTTAATTTCCTTCCTCTGCCAGATCTGCACGTTAATCTCTTTAAGAACGAGAACACTGTTGCTAGGCAAGTATAAACTTTAACTGAAACTGAGTGATGGCCAAGGTGAAAAGCAGAACCTGCCCCTGCCCCTGCCCCTCCCCCTCCCTGCCCGCCCAGCGGAGGCTCCAAGCTGCCGCAGGCCGCGCGCACTGCTGCCGTCAGCCTCCAGCCCGCGCTCAGCCAGAGCCCGGCGCGCGCTCCCTCGCAACCGCCGTCGCCGCCGCGCAACCGCCATGGCCGCCCCTTCTCCAAACCGCCCCCCGCCCCGAAATTTTTTTTGGCAAAATCCAGTACTTAAGTATATATCAAGAAATCAGAAACTAAAGTTAGTAAAGAAGTGAGGACTGGATATGTAGCTCAGTGCAGAAGGCCCTGGATGCCCTTCTACTTGCAGCGTAGTAACACACAGGGACACACACCAGCATGAATGCATGCAGGAAGGAAAGGGTGAATTGACTCTGGGTGAACTTCTGGTTTCTGAAGAAGAAAAGCATCCCATTAGGTGTACCCATTTGCTCTTAAATATTCTGTATTTGGTCTAGGTCTTATAGCACAAGGCTTAAATGCTCAGCAATTATATTTAAATTTAATACAGTGAGAATTTAAAAAAAAAATCTACTAACAGTAGTTAATAAGGCTAGCATGAACAGCCCAGAAATTAATGCTCGTGTGTGTGGTCAGATGATTTTAAACTAGAGTATCAAGACAACTTAATTTTGAGAAAAGAATAGTCTTTTCAAAACAAAGGGTTTGGGCAAGACTTCGCATGCTTATACAAAAGAGTGATTTTAAAAAAAAAAGCAAAAAACATGATTCCAAGGACCAGGCCATACAAAAACAAGGATCTGAATTCAGGCCCCCAGCATCCACGTCAGAGTAGGATGGCACACATTTGTAGTAATATTGCTGAAGACACAGAGACAGGTGGAGTCCAGAGTCACTGGCCAATCAGTGTCACTGAACCTGTGAGCTTCAACATTAAATTAGAATGTCACTGAGGAAGACATTTGGTACCAATCACATTTGGTACCAATCTCTACCGACTAGAGTCTAGCCTCTATATACACATGTGCACAGATAGGAACACACACACACAGAGACAGAGAGAGAGAGAGAGAGAGAGAGAGAGAGAGAGAGAGAGAGATCACAACACATACACTCAAATAGAAGGAACTGAGAATGCACCAAAGACCAAAATAGACCAGTTAAAATCATAAGTGCTAACAAGGAAACACATTAGACTTGGTAATGACTTTAAAACAAAGTTCAGAAAAGCAAGAGAATGGGAATGTAAGGGCATCTTTACTACAGCATGGACGACATTCAGCCCTGCTCCTAAAAGCCAAACCACACTTTATACAAACAGCCGTGTGCGGTGCTGCGTGCATGCCTATGACCCCACCACTCTGGACGCAGAGGCAGAAGAATTGCCTACTAGTTCTAGGCAGCCAGAGTTACATTTCCAGACCCTGTCTCAAAACAAAATAGCAACACAAAATAATGAAAATGCGCTGGCAGTGGCGACCTTTAATTCCAGTACTCAGGACGCAGAGTTAGACGGCAACCTGGTGTACAAAGCAAGTTCCAGGACAGCCAGAGCTACATACACAGTGGAACTCTGTGAACAAAGCAAAAGTCACAAAAAAAAAAAAAAAAAAAAAATCATGCCGGGCGGTGGTGGCACACGCCTGTAATCCCAGCACTCTGGGAGGCAGAGGCAGGCGGATTTCTGAGTTTGAGGCCAGCCTGGTGAGTTCCAAGATAGCCAGAGCTATATAGAGAAACCCTGTCTTGAAAAAACCAAATTTAAAAAAAAAATCATGAAAATGTAACCTATAGTTGAGACTTTTTGTCAGCATTTGACAAGTATTTGACAGCAGTGTTACTGGTGATTAATAACAAAAATATATGAACGGCTACAAATCAATGAAAGGGCTCTGAAAAGAGGTCAGATTGTTGAAGAAAATGGTTGGCTGTGGTGGCACACACCTGTAATCCTACAGCACTGGTGTCTAATGCAGGAGACCCTCAAGTTCCAGGCTAGTCTAGAACACATCATAAGCACCTGGCCAGCATGAGCTGCAATGCAAAATACTATTTCAAAAAAGAAGGAAAAAAAAGTATATATAGGTGGTCTTCAAATAGCAATCAGATTTCCATACTGTACCAATATATTATTCTTCAAAATAAATAAACGTACAAGTTTCAAAGCAGGAATTTCATACTCCCTAGCAAAAATAATCTTGGATAAATGTGATTTACCAGAGAACATATTTGATGCTTAATTGGAAATGATTATTTTTCTGATTGATTTTTTCTTTGTTTTTTTAAAAGATTTATTTGCTTTTTACGTGCATTGGTGTTTTGCCTGCTTGAATATATGTATGTATGTCTGTGTGAAGGTGTCAAATCTCTGGAACTGGAGTTACAGAAAATTGTAAGAGGCCATATGGGTGCTGGGGATTGAACCCCAGTGCTCCAGAAGAGCTGCCAATGCTCTTATCCACCGACCCATCTCTCCGGCTCAGAAATCATTATTTCTAATGTATCATCACACAAGATCCAGGATCCAGTTCAGTGCCGTGTGCATAAACAGAGGCAAACAGAATCTTAAGCTGAAAAGTGATTTTAGTGGATTTTTTTAAAAGTTTTATTTATTCTCTCATACAATACCTCTGAACAGCAGGTTTTCCTCCCTCTAGGCCTTCCTGTTCCCTCCCCCCAATACCCCCCCTCCCCGCTCCCAGTGAAGCATGCAGTCTTTGAAAAGGTTGACAAAGGCCCTGAATATCGCAACTTGTGATTGGTTTAGACAACAGTTTCCTAAGACGCCCCATAGACCTTCCTCTGGGTCTGCACATTGCCTTGCCTACTCTGGGTCTAGTTTCTTCTCCTTCCTTTGCCTAGTGGCTTGGGTTTTAGCCTCCTCGTCCCTCCCTACCCTCCTCCTTGCTTCCTCTTTGCCCTTTCTGGTCCTAGGGCCCGAGCAGTACCCTCTCCGGACACCTCTATGTTCTGTTCCGCTTGGCTTCCTGCTCAGAGCCCGAGTCCCTCGGTCTCATCGCGCCCCATGCTCTAGCCTCGCCTCACCTCCCGCACTGTCTTCGCCTCCTGGTTTGTCTCTCCTCTACAGGATTGTGCTCTGCCCAAGGAACCATGGAAGGGACTTACAGTTCCCAGGGGGCAGCCTGGATGTTTGCAGCGACGAGGGAGCAAAGGCCTTGTCACCGCTACCCCAGGTCTTTACCGTAATTTCCACTGCGCAGCACTCAGCTGCCAGGCAGGGCTGGTCTACCCAGAGCAAGAGGAGGATGCAAGGCTCAGGATTTAGGCTTCCTCACCCGGAGACGTCCGACTAGGAGACGCTCCTCTTTCCTCTCTCGCAACCGATGCCATACATCTCCTGTCCTAATTGCAAAGGCTACTTAGTAGATGCGACAAGCATTACAGAGTGTCTTAATATTTTCTGTAAAAGCTGCATCGTAAAACATTTTGAACATAGCAACAGATGTCCAAAGTGCAACATTATAGTGCATGAAGCCAAACCTCATATTAACTTGAGGATGGATCCACAATTACAAAACATAGTATACAAATTAGTGGCGGGTCTAGAGGAAAAAGAAATAAAGCAGAGGCGTGAGTTCTATAAAGAAAATTGTCGCCGGGTGGTGGTGGCGCACGCCTGTAATCCCAGCACTCTGGGAGGCAAAGGCAGGCGGATTTCTGAGTTCGAGGTCAGCCTGGTGTACAGAGTGAGTTCCAGGACAGCCAAGGCAACACAGAGAAACCCTGTCTCGAAAAAATCAAATCAAAAAAAAAAAAAAAAAAAAAAAAAAAAAAAAAAAAAAAAAACCCAAACAAACAAATTCTGGCATTTATAGGTACAGCTTGGAACAATGGGGTAAAAAACATTGACTTTTAATTTCCTTAGGATTCCAAGAACTATAAAATTGAATGTTTCACCTCATCATCATTATTGACACTTTTCTCGTTTGTTGAGCCTGTTCTCTTTCAAGTTGGTTCAGGTTCTGCCATCTGTGATAGCTCCAGTGGTCTTCCTTTTGGAAAACAACATACCAGAGGTCCAAAGCCAGTCTTTGTTAAATTGCAGAGTAAGCTCACAAAGACTGCCTTTTTCTTTTTTTGACTACTTTTGGATGTTGACATCATATTTTGAAGCTACCTGTTTTTTTGAAACTAGCAGCATTCCTGAAGAGATGTTATTCAGTTCTAAAAGGTAGGAATTACCGTATTACAGGAAGAAACTGTCTCCAGTAGGGTGTATGACTTGAGCCATAAACCTTTACCATATATATTCAGTAATATATTTAATTTATATGTTATATATATTATATAAATTAAATTAATTGTATGTTACACACACCATAGTTACTACCCATGTTACTGATGTAGTGACATTACACAAAATTTCCATAGAACGATTGCTGATTCCTTGTAATGGTAATGGTGTCACCTTTTAAAATAGCAAAGTTCCAGTTAACTCAGAAGTTTCTAGAATACTTATTGTTTTACCAGCAAGTCACTTTTACTGGTGTAATTTTTGCTGTCTGTCTCCCTATTATTTTTGTCATTGAGATTAAAAAATACGGCTGTTTGTAAGCTAACTTTTAGTATAGAGACTCCAATTTTTTTAAAAAAAATTTTTTTGCCAAAATTTCACAACTTGAACGATATCCTACAGGCTCTGTTTCACAAACATTTTAAATTCTGTGTTGGAAACTTCAAACATTGGACAAAGAATGGTAATTGTAAAGGAACTGGCTGGGCATGACGGCACATGCCTGTGATCTCAGTACTTGGGGAAGTAGAGGGAAGATCAGGAGTTCAAAGTCTCTTTCAGCTACACAGGGCATGCGCACTATTGGGAGATGTTGAAAACTTTAAGTAGGGTGGGGGTGGGGGCTGGAGCATTAGGAGTGTGAGCTTGAAAGTGGATTGTGAGATCCTGTTCTCTTCTTCTGGCCGTGAGTTGAACCATCTCTTACATCCCCTTGCTACCTCATCACTGTCCCAGATCAACAGGAACAAGCCGCCAATGGAGTGGCTATACGGAAACTGCGAGCCAAGTGAACATTTTCTCTTTTAAGATTGATTATCTCAGTTATTTGTTCTAATAATAGAAAGCTAAGTAACAGCATTGTCTTGCATTTAAAGTTGATGTTGCTGGGTGGTGGTGGTGGCAGCGGCAGCAGCGGCGGCGGCCTTTAATCCCAGCACTTGGGAGGCAGAGGCAGGCAGGCAGGCGGATTTCTGAGTTCAAGGCCAACCTGGTCTACAGAGTGAATTCCAGGACAGCCAGGGCTACACAGAGAAACCCTGTCTCGAAAAAAATAAATAAATAAATAAATAAAATAAAATAAAAATAAAGTTAAGCTGGTGAACTGTAGTAGATTGTTATGATTGTGTGTTGCTGTAATTTTATAATAATATAAATTAGTCCCTCTCTCCAGGACTAATAATAGTACAGACATTTTCTACCTCTCTGTGTCTCCTTCCAGGTTTTCAGTTTTGTACAACACGCTGATGGCCACCTCCCTCTGGGAGAGCTCACAGCCACTTGCCTCACCGGAAGACCTCCACGGCTCACATCCACTGTGTCGGTAGCCGCGGTAGCCACGAGAAGGACCTTTTAGTCACAGCATGGCCCTAATGGGGCTTTGGCATCAATGCCTGCCTAGTTATTTTTGCTCTTTGGGTTTTCGTTTTATTTTCCTTGTTTTTGTGTGTTTTCCCCTGCCCACTGGTTGAGCAGATGTGTG
The DNA here is from genome assembly GCF_947179515.1 of Apodemus sylvaticus. Classification (NCBI taxonomy): domain Eukaryota; kingdom Metazoa; phylum Chordata; class Mammalia; order Rodentia; family Muridae; genus Apodemus; species Apodemus sylvaticus. The sequence goes on from NW_026263361.1 coordinate 113,122, forward strand.
TGTTTTACACGGGGCTCTGCCCTTGGCCTGTGGTTGTTGTCTTTTCTGTTATATTAAATACAAACTGATTTTGTTACTTCATGTAGGTGCCTCTGTGTGGTTTGTACTGCCTCGTTGGTGTTGTGCTGGACTGGCATTCTGCAAAGAAATTCTCTGGGTAAAGGCTTTTTTAGATAGTGGCTATCTCGATAAAAAGAAAGCAGACCCAAGAGTTCTAAGAGTATCTTCCAAATCTACAAATTCTGGAGCTCCATCCAGGCAGGGCTCCAGGGACACACCTCAAGTTCAACTTAAAGAAAAACACATACATGGGATATCACAGATGTGTACACCCTTTGAGCTGAGAGGCACACGGTGTGTTCACATTCATTTTGGCTTACTATCTGGCCCTCTTACTTTAGCTAACACTATGTGGGAAGGCTCTTGGGTTGTCTGATGTGTCTGTGCTGCTGTCTACTGTTGTTTAATGTATTGTCTTAGTCAAATCTTACCCAGTCCTCAGCTACATTGATGGGTCTGAAAAGGTCTGATTTCTTTCTAGGACCCATGAATTTCCAGGGTTCATATCCCAGTAAGAGTGTCCACATGTTGTGTCACTCATTTTGTAACAGAGCTGCTAGCAGAGTTAAATCCAAGGTTCTGTCTGTGCTGCACTAGCTTGTTCCAGAGAGGCACAGGGGAAAGGGTGAGCTCTGTAAGGCGCTGTCAGATAGATAATGTGCTGGTGAAAGAACTAGCAGATTACAGGAGAGGGACTCACATCCTGCACACTGCACACGTTTGGTGATGGGCTGGCTAGGTGAGGCTGGGATTTTTCAGCCTGGCAAAATAGGAGAGCCACATCCACTAGGGAGACAAGGACCCTCTCACTGGCCACTGTGGCAATGCCTTTTCGTCCCCCTACACCCTTCCCCCCTCCGTGTCAAAAGACTTAGTGCTTCCAATATACAGGCAGAAGTTCCTCATCCTTGCCCCTGCCCCAGGGAGCCTGAAATTACTGGAGGGAAAGGCTGTGCAGTGCCCTGTGCTCTGCAGTATTCTCAGGATGCCTAGGGGCCTTGTACAAGGATCCTGCCCTCCGTGCTTTAGGGATGCATGGCTTGACCCATAAATCAGGTGAGATCCACTGGGTCTCCCTAGAGGAGGCAGAGGCTGCCTGGCATCGGATACAGTGGGACCCACAAATGGAAGCCATCACCCACTGGAGGAGACCCTGGAAGCCCTAGGAGGTTGTTAGGCGAATGTCTCAAGACAAGAAATACTCTTTTAAGCTACCTAGATATAGAAACTACTCAAGATTTTGCCTTAAAAGGATAGGTGAAGGAAATCCTTTTTTTTTTTTTTTTAAGTTCTGTCATTTTGGGTGAAGGGTTACAGGAAGGCTCCTGGTTGTAGACACCAGGTCCCTTCCTTTCCTGCTTTTCCTCTTAGGAACCAGGAAGATCAGGGAAAAAAATCTGCAACTTTTAGGCTAAAAGTCAGGAGTGGGGGATGGGCACACAAGGAACTTCTGGTGTCCTGTGAACCTAAAATAACTAATAACGAAGGGAGAAAGAAAGCCCTGTTGCTATTGTGGCCTCATGTCCATGGGCACAAAAAAAAAAAAAAAAGAGGAAGTTGAAACTTTGATTATTGAGGAAACTTGTAGGGAGCACAGTGTCCAGATTACGTAGCATTCTATAAGCAAACCACGAGAGAAGACAACTGGGAAGGCTAAATCATAGCTACACAGCCCTTTAATACTAGCACATGATACACTATGTGTCCATAAAATAGAAGCAAATTGCCAAAAAGTTACATAGTTGGATTCAAAGTTGGTTTGGGTACTTTCCCCTGGTTTCAATTTGAAGAACCAAATCAAGCAACGAACTTATGATTTAAATCAGATCTGGCTGGGGCTGGAGAGATGGCTAGCGTTTAGGAGCACTGACTGCACTTCTGGAAGTCCTAAGTTCAAATCCCAGCAACCACATGGTGGCTCACAGCCATCCATAATGAGATCTGATTCCCTCTTCTAGGATGTCTGAAGACAGCTACAGACATTTAAATCTTTATTTAAAAAAAAAAAATCAGATCTGGCCAAAGCTGAGGCTCACAAGCCTTCAATATAGTAATACAAGCTCTACAACTCAAACTTCACCAGTTGAGCCAGCAACTGATGCATCGCCACATAGTAATAACCCAGTTCCAGACCCTGACTATAGGCTAATGTTCTACCTTGTTTGTGAGCTAAGTGTCTTGTATTGTGCTAGGGCTTGCCGATCAGTTGGCTTGGCTGGATGTTGGCTTTATCTCCAGCTTCTCCAGTGCTGGGAAGGCACACAGGCATTTTTTGTGTGGATACTAGGTGAAGGAGGTTCAAGGGTGGTTAGGCCAAAATGGAAAACAGTCGCTGTTCCTTGGTCCTTTTCCCCAAGGGTGTTGGATCTGATATAGTTTGCTAACTGAAGGGTTGGGCAGGACCAACAAGGGAGAGAGATCTGTCTGCTTTTGCCTCCCTAGTGCTAGATTAAAGGCTACCACCAAGCCAGTTAGAAGTGCTTACTCTTTTTTTTCTTTTTTTCCTTTTTCTTTTCTTCCTTTTCTTCTTCGTTGTTCAAGACAGGGTTTTTCTGGGTAACCTTGGCTATCACGGAACTCACTCTTTAGACCAGGCTGGCCTTGATCCACCTGCTTCTGCCTCCCAAGTGCTGGGATTAAAGGAGTGTGCCACCACTGCCCAGCCTGAACTGCCTTTTCAAGGGCAGTCATCTGTAGGCTTTATCAGACCTGAACGATGCTATCAATCAATCAACTGAAGTAAAGCTATTTTCCCCCTACCCCCCCACTCCATTTTGCGCCTGCTTCAATAGCCTCCCCCAACAGCCACAGCCACCTTGGCAACACTTTGGGACTGCTTGCGACCCTAACCATGGTCCAGATATATTAACCAAAATAATTAATGCTTATACAAGCTAAAGCATAAAGCTAAAATAATTAAAGGAAATCAAAGTCAAAAATAGTCATATTGTGTCTGAAAATACTAAGTTCTGCAAAAAGACAGATGTTCCAAGGTTGCTCCAACCTCCCATGCAACCCCCCTTGAATACTAACGTGGCACCAAGAGACATTTTGGAGGTCTCAGCCTCGCTTGGTCGGGCCATTATTAAAGGACTCATATTCTTAGTTTTTTGGGGTTTTTGTTTTTGTTTTTGTTTTTTCGAGACAGGGTTTCTCTGTGTAGCCCTGGCTGTCCTGGAACTCACTCTGTAGACCAGGCTGACCTTGAACTCAGAAATCCGCCAGCCTCAGCCTCCCAAATGCTGGGATTAAAGGTGTGCGCCACCACGCCCTGCAAGGACTCATATTCTTGATTGGATTAACTAGTGCAGTTGTTGATAACTCTCTGGCACGGATCATTTCAGATAAAGCTGAACCTTTTTGTTTTGGGGGGAGGAGTTTTGGTTGGGTGGATAGTTGTTTCTTTCCAGACAGAGTTTCTTCTTTGTGTAGCCCTGGATGTCCTGGAACTTGACCTGTAGACCAGGCTGGCCTGGAACTCAGAGATCTGCCTGCCTCTGTCTCCCAAGTGCTGGGATTACAGGCGTGCACCATCACTGCCCAACTCCCTACACTGCCCCCCCCCCCAGGGCATCATGTAGCCTGGGCTGGCCTCAAACTCATTATGTAGCTGAGGCTAGCCTTGAATTTCTGGGATTACATAGATATACCACTTACAAGAATTTTGATCTTGTTTTTAAGTAGGAAGGATTGTATCCATTACATAGTACCATAAGGCACAAGAAAATTTCTTTGAGGTAGTTTCTCTAGGACTTATTGTGAGTAGAGGATGAAATATAGACTTCTTAAAAGAAGCAAAGCCAACCTAGATGGGGAACAGGAGGAATGGATAGGGATAGATACTTTCTATAATGTAAGGGCACATGGCATGTTAGATTATAGAATGGGATCGTCCACATATGTCAATGGCTTAACTTATATCCACTGTTAAGCATTTGTTCTGAGTTAACTCCCCTCTCTTAGGATACATGCCCCTGGAGAAATACAGGTTGACAGTTATAGGGAAAACACCCTCTCTCCCCCACACACAGTTTATAGCAACTGAAAGTCTTGATTCCAGCTGCTGGGACTGCTCACAGGTATTCAGGGCATAAGTGTAGCCCTGAGCATTTAGAGCAAGAAGCTTTTAAAGCAAAACTCTTCCTGGTATCTTACGTGTGCAGCAGCTGCTGGGTGTGGGGTGGGGGTGGGGGAGGTCTGCACAAACAGGCAGTTGAACTGAAGCTAAGTTAGCAAGGACACCCTCACCTTGGGTTCTTAGAATAGACTTGTGCAATTTCCACAGAATTCTCCATCAAGGAGAGCAAATTCTAGTTAAATTTGAAATGGTCTCAGCAAGAATACAAGATAGGCCAGGTAGTGGTGGCGCACACCTTTAATCCCAGTACTTGACAGGCATAGGCAGGCACATTTCTGAGTTCGAGGCCAGCCTGGTCTACAGGGTGAGTTCCAGGACAGCCAGGGCTACACAGAGAAACCCTGTGTCGAAAAACCAAACCAAACAAACAAACAAAAAGAATACAAGATGGAAGAAGCTCTGTAGTGTCTTGCCCTGTAAAAACTAACTAGACTGAGTGTCCATGTGCCTGGGCCCAAGAAATCCCAAAGAAGGAAAGAGAAAATGCTGGGGCTGATAAGAAGACAAGCCCAGCCAGCACAAGCCTCAGAAACGTGGTTGGCCACCTGCCCAGAGGCGCTCCGGAGTGACTGGCTCCTTTCTTCCCCTTTCCCTTCCAGTACAGTGCTGGGGAGAAGAAGCAGAGGGGAGCAGGGTGCCTTTTGGTTCAATGGTTTGATTTTTTTTTGTTTCATTTTGTTTGCTTGTTTGTTTGTTTTTAAGATCTTCTACCTTCTCAAGACTGCAGGTTCTTTAGGTAAAGCACATCTAAGATTCAATTCCTGTCTCTGCTTAGTGGCCTTTGTGGTGACAGCTAGCACAGACTCCAGTATTCTGGTTACACAAGCATGTGTGCTTAAGTTGGCCAACATACAAAAAAGCTAGAAGATCTTAAGGGTGTTCTGTGTCTGTCTCTGAACTGCCTGGTTGACAGAAATGGAGATTATTTCTGGTTCTGATGGGCAATCACACACACACACACACACAGACAACAGACACCGACACACACAGACACACACACACCATCCCCACCACACTCCTGCTTGCTCCAATGTGGTGTAGCAGTTTCCTGTGAACTAAAACAATCCCTCTAAGGAGAGGGGACCCTTCAGGTATCTCTTGCGAATAAAAACTTAAGACTCTCAAAGGCTTCTGCTGAAGTAATGACCAACTAGCCCAGCTGTGTAGAGGATAGTTGGGTTTCCTCCAAGTTTTTCTGAGAGCTCCAGAGAGCTTTTCCTGACTGATTAAAACATTCTTGAGCAGAGTGAGTTCCAGGATAGCCAGGGCTATCCAGAGAAACCCTGTCTCGAAAAAACCAAATCCAAAAAAAAAAAAAAGTTCTTGAGTCAGTGAGTATCTATAATTGACCCCTCATCCATACTCCTGGTAGTAACCCCAATTAAAGCTCACAACTGCTTCGCTAAGTTGGACTTTGATGCAGTCATTACTTTCGTCTACCTTTCTGTGTTGTATTCACCCCAGAAAAGCATGTCACAACAAACTTAAGTGCTCCAACAGGGATTTGAAAGAAGTAAGGATGAGTTGGGGAGGGGTGATTGTGTGGTCCTCTCTATAGAAAGCGAGCCATACAGTTGAGGCTGAGCAAGCTAGGGGGGGCAGCGGGCAGGGGGGGGGGCATCATCTAAGGAGGAAATTCCATGCACCAATCTCATCTGAAACCAAGACCGCCCCCAATCCATACAGTGTGCGCTAGCGTGCCTTTTTGCTACAGCATTGATTTCATGGTTCCTGCTAGGAGAGGTGAGATGTATAACTAAGGCTGAGCCACTGGAAGGTGGGGTGACTGTGGGAGGGATCCCAGGAAGGCAGTCTTCAACTCTCTGCTTTGGGGTAGCGTACCTGCCTGATGAGTGGAATCTGATACCCGAGAACAGTGAAAGATTTTAAATTGTAGTCTTTGAGAATAGCACAGAAGGGTGGAGAATATCAGCATGCATCTATGCAGGCTGCTGGGCTGCTGCTATGGAATAGAAATGCTTCCCAGGCAGGAACTGCAGCCTAGCAGGAACCTGTGTAAAGGAGGAATCACAAGAAAGGCAGACACAGCTAGCATCCTCCATGTTGGCCTCTGATTTAGCAGGTTAACTTGATAAAAGAAAGGATGAGATAGAAGTGTTGGTTTGTCACCTATTATAGCGGGGGTGGGGGTGGGGGTAGGGGGGCTGGGGGGAAAGTATACGATTAAGTGAGTGCTGAAGAGCCCTTCCTGGGAACCCATGGAAAGAACAGAAACGTGAGAAAGAAGAGGAGAAGCCGGGCAGTGGTGACGCAAGCCTTTAAGCCCAGCACTTGGGAGGCAGAGGGAGGTGGATTTCTGAGTTCAAGGCCAGCCTGGTCTACAGAGTGAGCTCCAGGACAGCTAGGGCTTACACAGAGATACACTGTCTCTGTCTCAGAAAAACAAAAAAGGAGGGGGGGGGATTGGTAAAAAATGAGAAAAGATACTTAGGTCGAATCCTTAATAGAAAAGAAGAGAAAAAAATCTGTGACACAACAACTTCGGGGTGGGGGCTGGTTTAATAATAGTCCCATACAAAAATACCTTTGATATTAGGGAATACTTAGTCCCTGAACAGCTTGAATTGAAGGCTTTTAAACAAGCAATGAAAGATCCTGTCACTGCCTGGCTCACGATACTGGGTCACACTGGAGCAGATGGAATCAGTCTGACTGCTGTGGCGGCAGATAACTACCCTAAAACAGGGCTTTCAGAACCTGAATTTGGATGCATGGTACACAAATGAGTACTGAAAATAGAATTCTAAATGCAAACTGAAATGATCACTTGTATTGCCAATATAATATGCAAAAACATTCATTGGTTGGAATATAAAATCAAACTAGCCACAACACACCCTTATATAAAACTAATCTAGAGTGAGGCCCTAGGTGCCCTAGAAAAGTCTGATACTTACGAGCAGAGGGGTTACAAAAGAAAACAACAGAAACAAACAAAACCCAGCATTATGACTATTTCCAACATTATGACTGATTTGCAACATTATGATAAAGTTTTTTTGGCTCTTTATTTTATTTTATTTTTTATAGAGTAGAGTTTATTTAGGGCAGAGGATGGGAGTTAATGGGGTAGTGGAGGCAGAGAAAGGCAGAGAGAGTAGAGAAGCAGAGGCCGGCCATGACCACGTGGAGAAAGGGGGAGGGGAGGAGAGCCCAAGAAGGCAGAGAGGAGAGTAAGAGGAATAAGAGAAAGAAGAGTGGCTCTTTATTTTGATGCAGGATGTCACTAGGCTGCCCAGGCTGGCCTTAAACTGTCTCGTATATCGGCATCCTAAGTAGCTGAGATTAGAGGCCTGTACCACCCACTGTCAGTGCACTGAGGTGTAGGCATGAGCTACCACTCCTGGTCCCAAACTTATTTTCTCTCTCTATCTCTCTGTCAGTGTGTGTGTGTGTATGTGTCTGTATGTATGTCTGTGTGTGTGTCTGTGTGTCTCTGTGTGTGTGTCTGTGTGTATGTCTGTCTGTGTGTCTGTGTGTTTGGCAAGCTCTGGGAACTGAACTCAGGTTCAGTGCCTGGCAAGTATTTTAACAGCTGTGCCATCCCTCCTATCTCAGACACCCCCAGGTCCCCAGCCCAATCCACCCCGTGTAGTGCCCCATACAGGGTTTCTCTGTGAAACCTGGGCTGTACTGGAACTTAGAGAAACCCCATCTCAGATTTGACAGATCTTCTTCACTAATCCTAACCACTTCTTGCTTTTAGTTTAAAGATACATGTCTCTTCCTTTCACTTGAACTTAGAGGCTACTTGGGGGGAGGGGCTACAAATTATCCTAATTTAATATTGCTTTGTATCAGGGAGTGGGTAGGCCTGAAAAATGGACAGATGTTGGAATAGCTGGCAAATGCTACAATCAGCCACACATTCGGTTATTAAGTTCATAGTAGTGGAAAACTTATCACAATGTAACTTCAAAAACAACTGATAGTATTCCATCTGGGCAGATAGGAGAAAGTTTGAAATACCATAAAACCTTAGGGCGTTTGGGAGGCAGAGGCAGGCCGATTTCTGAGTTCGAGGACAGAGTGAGTTCCAGGACATCCAGGGATACACAGAGAAACCCTGTCTCGAAAAAACAAAACAACAGCAACAACAACAACAAAACCCTTAGGAACATGATCCAAAGAAAAGAAGTGAGCGTAAGGCTGGCAAACTGGTGCCTGGTGCCTGGTGTTGACAAGTGTCCAACTAAACAGCTAAGTATTTGGAAAGTACAAGTGAACTCAGAGGAAAATGAAGTGTCTGTACTTTCACAATCCGAAAGATGGAGGTTTTTTGGTTTTGTTTTCTTTTTTGTTTTTTGCACAAGGGATAGTTTCACACTAAGGAGCCATCAGTTGGGATGGATTAGAATCTATCAATCTTCCTACCTAGTCCATAGAGACATAAGAAACATCATTTTCCCACATCGTCACCCTTGAAACCTTGCCTTTCACTTGTGACAAAGTCTTGATGGGAGATGTTAGGCAACTATACAGGTATTAGCAGACGTGGAGGCAATGTTAGAAGGACCTCTCTCACACAGAACCTGCCTTGTTCAAAATTTCTGAGACTGTCCCAAGGCCCATTGATGAGTACACCACTCTTTTTTTTTCTTTTTTGAGACAGGGTTTCTCTGTATAGCCCTGGCTGTCCTGGAACTCACTCTGTAGACCAGGCTGGTCTCGAACTCAGAAATCCGCCTGCCTCTGTCTCCCAGAGTGTTGGGATTACAGGCATGCTCCACCACCGCCCAGCTTGTTTTTTAATTTTAATTTTTTCTTTGTGATATGGTCCCTTTCTGTCTCTTTCTCTCTTTGGTTTTTCGAGACAGGGTTTTCTGTGTAGCCCTGGCTGTCCTGGAACTCACTCTGTAGACCAGGCTGGCTTCGAACTCAGAAATCCACCTGCTTCTGCCTCCCAAGTGCTGGTATTACAGGCGTGCGCCACCACTGCCCAGCTGAGTTGACCAGAGAGTGAGTCCCTAGGATGACAATCTGCCCATCATCCGCTTTCCTCGATTGTGAGCAATTGGGAGCGATTGTGAGACATATTTGCTTTACAATGATAGTACTGCAGGGTTTTAGAAGAACAGAGTTGGGTGGGTAGGAAAGGGGGAATGGATCTAAAAGGAGTGTGGAGTAGGGGGTAAATATGATCAACATACATTACAAGAAAAAACCTAATAAAAAAGAAAGGGGGAGAGTGTTGGAGAGTCAGAAAAGTAACAGCAAAGCAGTTTATTATTTGCATCAGCCTGGATTGTCTGGTGGGCTGACCAGGGCATTGAGAAATGCATATGCTCTACCACATGACCTTTCCTCCCCTTCCTTCTCCCTCCCTCCCTCCCTTCCTCCCTTCCTTCCTTCCTTCCATCCTCCTTCCTTCCTTCCTTCTTTTCATAATCTTGGGGGGGGGTACAATCTTAACATTTCATCTGGGCATTTCCTTCATGTCACATGTATTTATTTTCTCAACAAAATGGGTTCATCTCTATGTATTATATCTTGTTTATTTGGTAGAACTTTTCGGGTGCATAGCCATGCAGGCCAGTTTAGCTATGAGTAACTTAATTCTCTACACTTCTAGGTGGGGTAAAGGCTGTGGTTAAGCAAACTTGGGGGGGGGGGGCTAGGAAATCGGTAGCCTAGCAAGCACTAGCAGGGACTAGTGTTTTCTGCTCATTTGTAGCTGGACTTAAAGCTTAGTGCACCTTTGGAATGAAGGGTCTTATGGTATTCTAAAACCTATCTGACAGAATCAGAAGTCGGGAGTGTTAGTCAGGGTCATGCTATTTCGCAAAGCTCTTCCAGTAACTCGTTCTTCTAGATTCTTGCTATCTCCACCCTCATAGCTTGACTCACCTTATAGGCCCCAGGCTAACAGGCCCTCTCCCTCCTGACTGCCAGCCAGGATGAGACAGCAAACATTCCATTCGTGAAGTGCTGTAGAACCTTACCCTTCCTCTAAAATGATAAGAAGGGACCCTCACTCTGCCATGTGGGCCTTATCTTTTCGCAAAGCCCCTACCATGTTACCCTGTCCATCAATGACATTAATAATCTCTTAAAGAAATAGGGGGGGAAAGGGGCCAGAGTTGGTATGAAAGCTAAAGATCTGTGTGTCCTTCACAGTGCAGATTATCAGGGAGATGATCTGGAAATCAGCAGCAACCAGAGCCAGGAGGCCTTCGATCACCCTCAGAAAAACAATCATTTGGGGTCTACAAAGGAAAGAGAAAGAGGGGATGAAACAGGTGAGCAGGACAAATCTGCAAAAGAGTGGGGTGACTGCCATTATTTTCCAGAGTCCATTGAAGCTCTGGTAGCTGTCAGAATAGGAGCTGCCTTCTTTGAAGCGTCTCCACCAAATCAAGGACATCTGGAGGTGATACTCCAGATGTTTGACTGCGGCCAGCTGCCAGCATAATGGTGATGATTTCAAAGTATTGAGCAAGAGCAGGTCAGGCTTGGCCTACAGTGCTTGGCCAGGCTACAGCCAGCATGGTTAGGGGGAGCCCACCACAGATGGCAGCCAAGGGCGCCTGCAAATGATATTTTATGCTGATTCTGCCTAGAATCTTTTTATGTTGTGTATACACCTTCATAAATCACTGTATTCATTATTTTAACAACTTTGTTTTTGAAATATTCATGTGAAAACTTTGTTAATGCATACCTCTATGATTTTATTCTTATGGATTTGAATGTATACTTAACTTCTGTGTACCGAAATACATTCTAACTTTAAATTTTGTGTCTTCATCTTTCCGTGTGACAAACTCACTTTAGCATTTTATATGTTTTAACTAATAATGAGAAACTAGACCTGTTGTTTTTACATGAACTGTTGGAATGCTTTTTCCATTCACTTCAGTATTTGTTTCATTTATTATAAGTTCTGTCTTTGCTTTATCCAAAAAAAATGGCATTTAGGAATGGCCCCCAGGCAGTGGTCCCATTTTGGAGTCAGTTTCTTTTACACTAATCTTGTTATTTAGTCCTCACTCTCCATGGCCCCCTACTGCCTCCCACTGCCCCCCCAGGAACTCCTATCCCCCCACTGCCTCCTACCAGCCCCCTACTGCCTCCCACTGCCCCCCCCCAGGAACTCCTATCCCCCCACTGCCTCCTACCAGCCCCCTACTGCCTCCCACTGCCCCCCCAGGAACTCCTATCCCCCCACTGCCTCCTACCAGCCCCCTACTGCCTCCCACTGCCCCCCCAGGAACTCCTATCCCCCCACTGCCTCCTACCAGCCCCCTACTGCCTCCCACTGCCCCCCAGGAACTCCTATCCCCCCACTGCCTCCTACCAGCCCCCTACTGCCTCCCACTGCCCCCCCAGGAACTCCTATCCCCCCACTGCCTCCTACCAGCCCCCTACTGCCTCCCACTGCCCCCCCCAGGAACTCCTATCCCCCCACTGCCTCCTACCAGTCCCCTACTGCCTCCCACTGCCCCCCCAGGAACTCCTACCTCCCCACTGCCTCCTACCAGCCCCCTACTGCCTCCCACTGCCCCCCAGGAACTCCTATCCCCCCACTGCCTCCTACCAGCCCCCTACTGCCTCCCACTGCCCCCCCAGGAACTCCTATCCCCCCACTGCCTCCTACCAGCCCCCTACTGCCTCCCACTGCCCCCCAGGAACTCCTATCCCCCCACTGCCTCCTACCAGCCCCCTACTGCCTCCCATTGCCCCCCAGGAACTCCTATCCCCCCACTGCCTCCTACCAGCCCCCTACTGCCTCCCACTGCCCCCCAGGAACTCCTATCCCCCCACTGTCTCCTACCAGCACCCTACTGCCTCCCAATGCCCCCCCAGGAACTCCTATCCCCCCACTGCCTCCTACCAGCCCCCTACTGCCTCCCAATGCCCCCCCAGGAACTCCTATCCCCCCACTGCCTCCTACCAGCCCCCTACTGCCTCCCACTGCCCCCCCAGGAACTCCTATCCCCCCACTGCCTCCTACCAGCCCCCTACTGCCTCCCACTGCCCCCCCAGGAACTCCTACCTCCCCACTGCCTCCTACCAGCCCCCTACTGCCTCCCACTGCCCACCCCCAGGAACTCTTATCCCCCTATTGCCTCCTACCAGCCCCCTACTGCCTCCCACTGCCCCCTCCAGGAACTCCTACCCCCCCCCCACTGCCTCCTACCAGCCCCCTACTGCCTCCCACTGCCCCCCCCCAGGAACTCCTACCCCCCCCCCACTGCCTCCTACCAGCCCCCTACTGCCTCCCACTGCCCCCCCCAGGAACTCCTACCTCCTACTGCCTCCTACCAGTCCACTACTGCCTCCCACTGTCCCCCCATTTCCGCCCCCAGATCTGAGGACAGAAGAAGGCCTTGCTAGCAATCTCTCTCTGCTGCTGAGCTAAACTCCCAACCTCTACTAATCTCCTCTTTTAGTTGTTCAGATCATTTTTCATTTTTCCTATCATTTGCAAACTGTTACTCTCCTATATTCAGATTGTTTTTTAATTACTTGTTTTTATTTTATGTAAACAGGTGTTTTGAGTGCATATGTGTGTATGAGGGTGTCCTAACAGGACACAGAAGTTACGGACAGTTGTGAGATATGTGGATGAACCTGGACTTCTGGAAGAGCACCCAGTGTCTCCTAACCACTGAGCCATCTCTCCAGACTGATTTCTTTTACCTTGATGATTTACATTTTTACATATTGTGCTATATTTGTACATATTGTACGAGACAAATACAATATAGCCATCTTGCATACACCACCCAGATTTTCCCAAGGAATCACATTCCCATAAATAAAGCACAGTACCTAAGCCATATTAATATTGCATGTTATCACATGCATAGGCTTGTGTGATGAACACCATAATGGAAAGGTAACATCAATACAATGACATCCCTGATGCTATTCCTTTACACACGGCCTTTCTTCGCAATTTGTGATAGATGAAAACAGTGTATTCTAAGACCAAGATGTTAGGATAAGAATAACAGGAAAGGCCTGGAGAGAAGGCTCTGCAGGTAAAGGTGTGTGCTACCGCTGAATGCATATAATGATGAAAGGAGAGCACTGACCCCATACACACAGCACAGCAATGTACACAAACACTAATAATAACAGCAATAATGATAATAATAATAAAGTATGAAATCTATAACATTTAAAGAATATTGTCATGAAAATGATGGGACAGTCCACAAAATGGGGTTTTAAAAAAAGAGTCTTTGCCAACTGTACAATCCTCTGTTAGACAGAGAATTAACATTAACAGGTTCAGTAAATGAAACTGAACACACACACACACACACACAAATGGCCAATATCTGAAAGTACTCCCATCATCCTAAACCGTCAGGGAAATGTAAGTTGGGACTACGTTTGATAAATGTGGGGAGGGGGGAAAGTCAACAATGATGTGGGGAAAGGGAAGCCTTTATTTTACTGGTACAGTGACTCTGGAAGTTGGTGTGGAGAGTCTTGAAACAATTCAAAGTAGAATTATCAACCCAGACATATACGTGTAATCCCAGCACTCAGGAAACAGGGGTAGGCTGATTTTTGTGAGTTTGAGGCATATATGGATCCAAATGCTGTAATAAAACCCACTTCTTTTGCTAATTAAAAATAATTTCCAATTGACTTCATGAATAGGGAGGCAGCAAAATGCACTTATGTTGTTATATATATAATGTGAATGTTCTGCTTGTGATATTAAATCACAGTTTGCAAGGCTGTGGCAGTTTATGCCTGGAAGGTGAACTCAGGACCATAGAAATTCTGGGAGCTCAAATTTAAGACCAGCTAGGGATATTCAAAACCCTGTCTCAAACAACAACAGCACCACCAGCACTGCGGCCTGCGCCACCTCCGCCGCCACCACCACCACCACCACCACCGCCGCAGCCATTAACACCACCAATAACACCATCGCCAGCAGCAACAAGGAAAAGAGTTAATGTATGCTAATTCCATGAATTATTTTACATGCCATTGTGTTAATTCCTTAATTAATAGGAAACAAGTTGCATACTATAAAAATTAATAAACTTAGGAGTTGCCTACCCAAAGCAACTCAAAGTAGAAATACTGTCTAAAGGAGAAGACATTAATAATCTGTGAGAAACATCAAAGAGGAGAAAAGACATTCCTTGGGTACCAAAAACAAAGAAATCAAAGCTACTGCAAGGAAGCCAGGGCAAGAAATGTGGCCAAAGAAACACAAAGGGGAGTTTAAGAAGGAAGAGCTGTCTGCGGGAAGCCAGGACATCTATCCACTGGCACCTTGAAAGGAGCCTGAATTTATCCCAGTCTACAAGATGAGAAGATGCTCCTTACAGCCACATCTTGCCTTTCCTTAGTATCCTTTTTTGTTCACTGACTTTTATCTTTTTGCCTAATTACCTCTTTTTTCTTATTAGCTAATAATGACAACAGGAACAGGAGAAAATTTAAAGAATAATTGAGGATCACATGATTTTTAGTAATTTTATTCAGGCTACAATTGAAAAAGAAGAGTTGCAGTGTTTTTTTTTTTTTTTAATGTTTGTTTTGTTTTAAGAGACAAAGTTTCTCTGTCTAGTCCTGGTTGTTGTGGAACTCACTCTTTAGACCAGGTTGGCCTCGAATTTAATTAGTTTAAGAGCATAATTGCAAAGGCTTTATTGTGTATAAGCAAAGCAAGTTAGATTCCTTCTGAATTGTTTGTGGCATAGCTTGTTATAAAAGTTTTATTTTAAATTTACATATTTAATTATACCTTTGAGGACTTAAGTATTAAAATATTACTGCAGCCAGTCATGGCAGAGTAATTAATTCCAGCACTCACAAGGCAGAGCAAGTTTTCAATTATTAAAAGCCATTTTGGCCAGGCAGTGGTGCCACATGCCTGTAATCCCAGTACTCTGAGAGGCAGAAGCAGGCAGATTTCTGAGTTCGAGGCCAGCCTGGTCTACAGAGTGAGTTCCAGGACAGCCAGGCTTATTCAGAGAAACCCTGTCTCAAAACAAAACAAATCCAAAAAAACAAAAAACAAAAAAAAAAGCTAAAAACCATTTGATTCTCACTTCTTGAAATTTTCTCCCGTTCCTGGTCCTGTTGGCAGATAAAGCATATTTTAGACAAAACAGTATTGTTTGAAGACTAGTCATAGAACAAAGGAGTTCAGAAAGACAAGGTGACACAGGAGCCAATGAAATTGAGTCAAGGTGCCTGCCACCCAGGCCTGACCATCAGATCTGGATCTGCTTTCCCAAAAGCTATGAGGATGCCGGGCAATGAGATTGGTATTTCCTTTTTTTTTCCAGACAGGGTTTCTCTGTGTAGCCCTGGCTGTCCTGGAGCTCACTCTGTAGACCAGGCTGGCCTCGAACTCAGAAATCCTCCTGCCTCTGCCTCCCAGAGTGCTGGGATTACAGGCGTGTGCCACCACTGCCCGGCTGAGATTGGTAATTTTCATACCACCTCATAACACAGGATCCATTTCTCAGCCGAGGCCTCAGTGAAGGAATCATGTAAATCATCTAATTCAATTATGAATTACATTTCGCCTTTTTCTACTTTTGCCCCTCCTGGGGATTGAACCTAAGACCTGGTTCATGTTTGTAAAAGCACTCTGCTACTGAATCACAAACAATAACAGTATGTATTCCGTTTCCTTTGTGATCCATGAGAGGCATGATCCATGGATCCATGGGTGACTGAAAGGGCAACACGGGGGTGGGGGTGGGGGTGGGGGCTTTCCGGCAGTACTGCAGTGCTAGAGCGCTGGTGCAGTGTCTTCCTTCAACCTTTGCCCGGAAAGAAAATTAAATCTGACAGGAGTTTGGAGGAAGTCGATTCCGACCTTGATGGGCGATCTTGGGGATGGGTCAAGATTTTAGTAGAGGAGATAACCTCCGATGTAGTAAAATTATCAAAAGTTCAGTTGGGAAAGGAGTCTAAAGCTGTTAGTACTGCTGTTAGCTGTTAGCGAGTTCTCTCAGCAGGTCAGAGTACAGGCTGTTCAAGAAGAGGACCCAGGCTGGGTTCCCAGCACCCAGGTGGCAGTTCACAACTGCCTGGAAGTCCAGTTCCAGGGGATCTGAAACCTTTTTCCTGCTTCTAAAAGCATAGGCACACACACACACACACACACACACACACACACACAGAGAGAGAGAGAGAGAGAGAGAGAGAGAGAGAGAGAGAGAGAGAGAGAGAGAGAGAGAAACAAACAAATAAATAAATAAATAAAAATTAATGGATGAGGAGTTTGCTTTCTTATAAGAAAAAGAACAAGTTTCTTGAGACGGGTTTTAAACATTGTGAAGAAGCTGTAAACATTGCTTGTATCACAAAGAATTTAAAATATTACATTCACTTGGTAGCACTAACTGCAATTAAAGTTCAATCATTGAGCTACAGAGTCAACAGATATAGCAGACTATCTTGTTTTATTTCGACAAATGGGCTCAGCTGCCCCATGGCATAGTCTGCTTTTGGCCACCCGCAGAAAGCAAAGGGTGTTATGTCCAGTAGTGAAGAGGAAGTGTACCTCAGGAACAAATGCCCCAGTTGGGTGACATTGTCAAATTGAGTTAAAAGTGTGGGCTGCGGCGGGTGCTTAAAAAGTCCCAAATGCATTTTGAGATAAAGGGACAACTGGACAACTCTGCAGGACAGTGAGCCTAGAGAACATTTGGTGTCTGTGGTGCGCCACTGTGGCTCAGCAGCTCCCAGGCCCTGAGTGCCAGCGAAGCTGACACCCTGAGCGTGCCCTTGTTGGCAGCTCTGTCTGTTTAGCGCTTTGCTCCCTGAAAGGCCCATTTCTGAGAAGGACACACTCCTCACTTACTCGACATAAGGTTTTCAGCTTCTTTCTTTAGGTAAAAGCAGCAGAGGAGGGGGCTGGAGAGATGGCTCAGTGGTTAAGAGCACTGGCTGCTCTTCCAGAGGTCCTGAGTTCAAATCCCAGCAACCACATGGTGGCTCATAACCATCTGTAATGGGATCTGATGTCCACCTCTGATGTGCCTGAAGACAGCCGCAGTGTGCTCACATACATTAAAAATAAATAAATAAATTATAAAAAAAAAAAAAGAACAGAGGGATATATTTTATAGAAAAAGTGGTGGTAGGGGGCCTGGGTGACACTGAGATCATTCTGGCTACTACGACATCACTATGAGGTGGCAGTCTCTAAATCAGAATCGGAATTTTATGCATCAGAGGGATAGTACTTGTGTGTTGGATGGTGGTTTAGGTAAATCTGGATAGCAGGTGGAGTGAAAAAGGACCTGTGGATGTAAAAATCAAAATGGTTATCAAAGTGGTGACAGCTGGTTAAAAGTCGGTCAATTCAGGATGAGTTCTGAAACCATTTGTTCCAGAATTTGATAACTGCTTCCAGTTTTTGAAATAGGTCAGCTTTGTTGCTGCAACCTGACCTGGCCAGAATGACTTAGAGAAAAGCTCCACTGTTTTCCCCCCCAAAGTAGCCAAGTCCCCTTTCCTCTTGCCAAGAAATGTAGGCCTCTCCTGTTTTGGAGGAGTAACCCTACCTGATACCAGGCCCTTCCTTCATTTTTATTTTTAATACTTATTTTATGCACATGGCTGTTTTGCCTGCATGCATGTATATGTACCGAATGAGTGCCTGGTGCCTGCACAAGTCAGAAGAGCGAGTCGGACCCCCAAGAATTGGCTGAATGGGGGTTACAGGCAGCGACAGGCAACTCTTCTCTGGGAGAACAGCAAGTGCTCTTAACCTCTGAGCAACTCTCCAGGCCCAGTCTGACACTCTTGTTAAACACTGAGAAATTTCATCAAGGATTTCCTGCGTGTCGTGGGATAAGGAATAACAGCATAAGAAGTACACAGTTGGACCTCCTGTTCCTAGTCCTGTCATTAACCCTAGGATTATGAAGAAAGGGTAAGAATTAATCATGTATCTTTTTTTTTTTTTTTGGTTTTTTAGATTTGGTTTTTTTTCAAGACAGGGTTTCTCTGTGTAGCCCTGGCTGTCCTGGAACTCACTCTGTAGACCAGGCTGGCCTCAAACTCAGAAATCCGCCTGCCTCTGCCTCCCAGGTGCTGGGATTACAGGTGTGCGCCACCAACGCCTGGCTATATATTTTCTATCTCACATGCAACAAGTCAAAGCTCTGGGTATCAGGAGCAACGTTTATGTTGGGGGGGGGGGGGGGAATAAGTATATCAGGGTGAAAGTTCCAGTCCAGTTGATGAGGAGACACAGGTCAAGGGGAAGAAGCCCTGTTTGAACATAAAGACGATGAGAAAATGGAGTAACTGAAAGGGTCCCGATTTGGGGGTTTTTAGATCATTCTACCAGACTGAAAGGGAGCCAGGTAAGGCTGCCCCCATCAAGTGTTGAAGTGTGATACTGGAGTGCATGAGAGAGTCAGGGTACAACAACCTTCAGGATCGGTTCTGCCAGTGTGCGGCCTTCTCTGGGTTAGCTGGCCTGCAAGCTTCTGGCTGATTCTCCCTTTTAGTCTGCCCATCTCACTGCAGCAGTCCTGGGATTACAGATGTTCCACTGTGCCCCAGGAACCAAATTCAGGTTGTCCGGCTAGCATTGCAAGTGCTTTAACCCAGTGGCCCAACTAACTCCCTGGCCTGGACCTAGGAGGCAGGAGCTGTTGGGGACTGCTTTTCTGCAAACTAGAGTAGGTGTCCTACAGGAGGAGCTGGCTGCCAGGAGGTCCTACATCAAAACAGGGTGAGCGCTGAGACAGACTCCTGAAAGCACACAGGCCGTGGGAAACTGCACAAGCTTGAAAAAACAACAAACAAACAAACAAAAAAAAAACAAACAAAAAAAAACGCTTCTAAGAAGTAGGCCCATGAAAATCTGGGTTGATTTTTTTTTCTTTATGAAAAATTGATCGCAACTCTCCAATCGCGCATTACTTTTTCTTTCTAACCTCTTGCCCTGCAACTTCTCCCGCTCTTTTTGCTCGGATGCCAAAGAGCCGGGCATTGGCACGGCCCATGCGGAGACTGGCAAAAGCCTTGAAGTTCTCTTCTTAAGTGACGACGCTGGCCTTTTCCTCTTTGTACACATTCCGGATGGGCATCATAGGTCTTGTTAGCTGGGTGGCCAATTTAAGTTCTTCAGCAGAACTGCCTCCCTTCTTTGGAGCAGAAGCTTCCTGGGGAACAGGATGAGCTTGGAGCTGGACTCCTTCAGGCCAGCACAGTGGCCTGCAGTGATTCAGTGGATTTGTTTCGCCTCCTTGGGTCCACAGAGAGGCCGATGGCACAAGTCATTTTCCTGTGGATACCAGCCGCCCTGAGTTCCTCCAGGCTAAAGCCCCTGCCTGCCCGGACCTTGGTGTGGTATCTAACTGCAGGGCCCCTCACCATGGGCCTGATGGGGCCGGGTGTGGGACGAGGGGCACTGCGGCGGGCTTTCGCTTTGCGGGGCCTTGCGTCTGCAGGTCTTGCGTGTCGGCTGGTTGAAGCAAGTATCCACTCACTGCTGCCAACCCTGGTGGGAGTGGGGCTTCAGGATCGTGCCATTCCGGCTGGGCACCATGGCTGCCTCCTGAACCGAACACCGAGCAGAAAAGGTCTTCCTCCTCTTTCATTCCTCCCTGACACTATCTCTTGATACATTGTATCCTGTACTCAAGCTGGCCTTGACCTCCGTACGCAGATCCTTATGACCTTGAGCTTCTGACCCTCATGCCTCTGCCTCCTGCTAGAATTACACACAAGTGTCCCCAAAGACGATTTGAGAATTTATTTTCACAGAGATGCAATCATCATACAACTGGGGAACGGTGATCTTTCAACAAAAGATGGTGAAACAATTGACCGGAGTTCCAAAGAAATCAAAACACTCTCATTCATTATACAAATATTCCTTCCAATGAATACTAGATTTAAAGGTACAAAAGAAATCCCAGCACTCTGGGAGGTAGAGGCAGGCGGATTTCTGAGTTCGAGGCCAGTCTGGTCTATAGAGTGAGTTCCAGGACAGCCAGCATCACACAGAGAAACCCTGTCTTGGAAAAAAAGAAAGAAAGAAAGAAAAAAAAAAAGCAAATCCAAAAAAGGTACAAAAGAAACTTTATATGGCATCTATGAAGAAAAAGGAAAATTTCTGCATTGTTTAGAAATGGGCTTTGAAGGAACTGTCCTGGTTCTAGCTGGTGAATCTGGACTTGTCTGGGTGCCTACTTTCCACGCACAGAGTTAAACGCAGAAGTGACTCGACATTCCAGGACCAGTTTCCTATTGCCAGAGGAAAGTTTAAAAAAAAACAAATACTATCTCCACCACAGAGCCTCCATGTATTCATGTTTACTTTCATAAATAACACAGATAGCCGGGCAGTGGTGGCGCACGCCTTTAATCCCAGCACTTGGGAGGCAGAGGCAGGCAGATTTCTGAGTTCGAGACCAGCCTAGTCTACAGACTGAGTTCCAGGACAGCCAGGGCTATACAAAAAAAATCAAAAAGAAAAAACAAAAAACAAAAACAAACATCATCAACAACAAAAAACCCCACAGATAGCTACATACTATATAAATGTATTTTCTAGGCCACTGCTTAGTCCAGAAGCAATGAAGCTTCACCAGTTAAAGGACACTTAATATTCACTCTCTACCTTCTAAATCCGTTTTTCAACAGGAAGTACTTAGGCTCCTCGTAGAAATGGTTAGGGATGGACATAACAAAGGCAAACTACAAGGTAAGCATTACCATTTACAGTACAGGAGCATTTGGGAGGTGGCAACAGCAAGAGCTGGACAGAGTTCAGGCTACTCTGGACTGCATAAGACCGTATCACAAAGGAGAAAAAAGGAGAGATTGTAAGGGGCAAATCCATTGTTAGGGGCTAGAGAGATGGATCAGTGGTTAAGAGCACTGGCTGCTGTTGCAGAGGACCTGGCTTCATTTCCAGTAACCACATGGTGGTTCGCAATAATTTCAGTTCCAGGGGATCTGATTCTGATGGCCTCTTCACTAAGACGTCAAGAGGAATGGCTGGCACATGTGTTAACAAGCACAAGAATAAAAAGCATAAAAAGTGAGGAGCTTTGCTTACTCTTCTGGGGTTTTCTTCATCTATGTGTTCAGCGCACACAAGGCTGAGGAACGCACTAAGAAATGGCCAGTGGACCACACACTTGGGGCATAAGCAGTGTGGGGAGAGTGGGAAAATATACACAAAGAGACACACACACACAGAAATCCTACACAGCTGGGCGGTGGTGGTGCACGCCTTTAATCCCAGCACTTGGGAAGCAGAGGCAGGTGGATTTCTGAGTTCGAGGCCAGCCTGGTCTACAGAGTGAGTTCCAGGACAGACAGGGCTACACAGAGAAACCCTGTCTCGAAAACTCCCCCCCCCAAAAAAAAAGAAAAAAAAAAGAAAAAAGAAAAAGAAATCCTACCCAGATCTCCCTCTCTTATACAGAACAAAACCCTTATCCCATACAAGAAGGGTAACAGCTACCACAGCCTCTGGCCAGGTCTGAAAGCCATCTCAACCTGGTGAATGGACATGAAGGGGTTAAATAAAACAGCTTTGGGGGGAAAGGTAGAAATAAATACTGCATCTAAAACTAGGTGGGGGATCAGGGAGCAGGAGTAAGGAGTAGGGAACCCATACAAGACCCAAGGACATCATTTCCAAGACTAAGATACAGTAAATGAAGCAGATGAGGCACACTCCCCGCCAGTCACAAGGCTAAGGGGCATCACTATGTCACTACAAGTTAAGGCATACTACAGGAGTGAAGACACTTACGTGGAACAAGACCTCAGAGACACAGCACAAAAACCACCTGAGGGTAATAGAATTCTTTAGGAAACCAGAGGCAATGGCTCCCTGCCAGCCACCCTACAAAGATGTGTCACTCTGAGAAATGCAAGCCTCAGCTTCAGCTCCAGAGCAGAGGCTTAGGGTAGGATGAAAGAAGAGAGAGCCCAGAAAGACATCCTCAAGAAAACTGATTAGGAACACAATGGGGGAAAAGCAGAGGCCTAAGGATGCTCCTGGTCACAATAGAGAGGTTGGGGGAAAGCAACAAACAGGAAATTCAAAAGAGCTCCAAGTATCAAACTAAAGAGTAACCACAGACTGCCTTAGCAGAGACAACTAGTCTGACTCCTCACTCAATTCTGCCCTATTTATATGAAAACTCTGCAGCAGGGAGTGACAGATTGAGTAAGAGAAAAAGCCTACAAATCAAAGGTAACCATCCTTGAGTCTAACTTAATTTAGAAGCTTACATATAACTCCAGTTTCCATAGGGGAGCAGGAACGTGGGGAAATGTTTACACTTTAAGTGGGAGTAGTAAAGTCATTTTTATGAGAATTCAATAAACTTAAGAGAAACAGAATGATGGGCTAGGACTTTCTGTTGATCACCAGTGGTGATCAAACTACCATGGGTGGGTGATAACCCCTCTGGCAATATCTCCGAAAATATTTACATTGAGATTCATAATAGTAGCAAAACTACAGTTATGAAGTAGCAATGAAAATAATTTTATAGTTAGGAATCACAGCAACATGAGGAATCATCTTAAAGGACTGCATGCAGCATTAGGAAGGTTGAGAACCACTGCTCTAGACAGACAACTGCTTGTGTACTATTTTTAGGGAATAGTAAATGAATCCTAAGGATAGGGCAATGATGTAGGACAAAGGTGTATGTAGGCAGAGAGGGTTTCCAGTCCCTCTCCCTGTGACACAAATCAGTTTAATGAAAACCTAAGGAAAAGCCAGAGATGGTGGTGCATGCCTTCTGAGTTCAGGGCCAACCTGGTCTACAGAGTGAGTTCCAGGACAGCCAGGGCTATACAGAGAAACCCTGTCTCTAAGGGAAAAAAGAAAAGAAAAGAAAAAGAAGAAAACTCAAGAAAGAGAATAGAGGTGATTGTTATATTCCTCAGCAGGTCTGAACTTTATAAGCAGACCGAGATATACTTTCCTAGTATTTTCTACTCTCATTTGATATAATAAAGCGCCACGTTTGGGAGTGGCCATTCTTGTACTCCTTCATAGGCTTCAAACACTACCATTACAGATGTATTTAAGTCACACTTTAGAACACTATTACCAAGCATCAAGGGAGAAATGGGGGATAGCTCACTGTGTAAAGTGCTTGCCTGCATGAAGACTTGAGTTCAGAGCCCAAGCACATCTTTAAAAGCGGGCTGTGATAGCACAGTGCAGCACCTATGGGTAGAGACAGATGGCTCCCCCAGGCTTGCTGGCCAGCTCCAGGTTTGGTGAGAAACCCTGGGCATCAGTCACTTTTCTGTTATGGTAATAAAATGTGGCCAAGGCAACTTATTAGAAGAAAGAGTTTATTTAAGCTTACAGTTCCCTGATGGAGCGGAGGCGACGGGGCGGCTGGCTTGGTAGCTGGAGCAGCAGCTGAGAAGTTGAACATCTTGAACTGCAAGCATGAAAACAGAGAGTGGAGAGTCAAAATGCTGCAGATCTTTAAACTCTCAAAGCCTGCCTCCCTAGCCTTTCCCAACAATGGCACCAACTAGCAACCAAGTATTCCAATGCCTGAGACTGCGGCAGGCATCGGAATGCTCGGTCCACTACCTCATTCACACTACCACATCCTTTCTCAAAAACATAAGGTAGGGTTAGAGAGATGGCTCGGCAGTAAAGTGCATTGTCTGATCTTCCAGAGGATGTAGGTCCATTCCCAGCACCTATAAGGCACCTATAAACAGGTGTTTTACTACTGTCAACAGGTACATCCCACACAGGAGGTCCAGTTCCCTCTTCCTGCCTCCCCTGGACACCCAGCACACAAGTGGCATGCAGACTTACATGCATACAAGATACCTTTATCTATGAAATAAATCAATTTAAAGATTGCTGAGCAGTGGTGGTGCATACCTTTAATCCCAGCAGAGACAAGTAGATTTCTGTGAGTTCAAGGTCAGTATGGTCTACAGAGTGAGTTTCAGGACAGCCAGGGCTACACAGAAAACCCTATCTCGAAAGAACCAAAGAGAGACAGAGAGAGACAGAAAGGAACCCTATCACAAAGAAAAAATTAAAATTAAAAAACAAGCTGGGTGGTGGTGGAGCACGCCTGTAATCCCAGCACTCTGGGAGGCAGAGACAGGCGGATTTCTGAGTTCGAGGCCAGAGTGAGTTTCAGGACAGCCAGGGCTATACAGAGATACCCTGTCTTGAAAAAAACTAAAACCAAAAAAAAAAAAAAAAAAAAAAAAAAAAAAATTAAAAAACAAAGTGTAGAGCAATAGAGGAATACACCTGAAGTCAACCTCTGATCACATGACATGCGTGTGTGTACCAGTATGGGCACACACACACACACACACCAGTGCCTGGGACAAAAGCAATAGAGTAGCACGTAATTAATACAAAGTAATGGTGAGATATGATAACAAAAGCCAGAGATTAAATTCAATGCTGTTCTCCCCTGAGTGACACCGAGGATGTTGTGTAAGTAATAAGTACATTGGTTGAAGTCCTGTCAAATCATTAAATGAAAAAAATACCGTACCAATAAACCCCCCAAATAGGAAGACACACTACTCCAAATCGCTATGATGAACAAGGCATAGCTCATCAAGCCTATATCCCGGCATTCTGGAAGCTAAGAAAGAAGATTGCTGTGAGTTTGAGGCAGGCCTAGGCTATTAGAGTAAGACTTTGTCTCAGAAACACCCTCCAATAAAAAAAAAATCACTGCATCATATTACCTAAAATATTCAAGTTTCAATAAAAACTGCATGATATACAAGGAAATGAGAAGGTAAGATTTGTATGAGAAATAGAAACCTTATTGATAGAAAATGACTTAAGAAAACACAGTTCACACTGGCCGCCTGGGACTGCTAATGACATCAGGAGCTAGAAACCTCTCAGGCCGTTTAGGGCATGAACCTTGAAAGCAATAGCTCTGAGTTCTATCCTTGGCTAGAAACTGGGAAATGCTCTTGCTCCTGTCTTGGCAGGAGACCAGAAATGCAAAAAAAAAAAACGACCACTATCATAAGAGAAAGAGAAAATACTTTATGAATAGCAACAGTTAAAGAACAGCCCCCAGAGCACCCCACACTAAGTCTGGCTGATGGACCCTGCTGGCAAAGATGATGCTAATGTTTGCTAAATGAAGACAAAAGGAAGTACTTCCTTGGGAAACAGAAATCATCATAGTTGGGTTATAAGACAAAGATCAGTGGAAGCATGTTTATCTACTGTAGAAATCAAATCCATGGCATAAAGGCCTCCACTGTGCACGACACACCATCAGGTGAGTCTCCTCTCAACAGCAGCTCTTCAGGCTCGCCTCCTGAAAGCCAGCCTTCAGAGGCCTGGCTCTCCTGTGTAACCCAAGCAAGAGGGAGGCTGAGTCACGAGGAGCACTGCAAATTTAGGGGGAGCACTGAAAATTCAGGGCCCACTCAACATGGCGTGTGCCATGGAGCCTGTGCTACAGAGTAAAACTCTGTCTTTAAATCAGAAACAAGCCGGGCGGTGGTGGCGCACACCTGTAATCCCAGCACTCGGGAGACAGAGGCAGGCGAATTTCTGAGTTCGAGGCCAGCCTGGTCTATAGAGTGAGTTCCAGGACAGCCAGGACCACACAGAGAAACCCTGTCTCAAAAAATCAAATAAATAAATAAATAAATAAATAAATAAATAAATAAATAAATAAATAATAAAACAAACACAAACAAACAACAAAGACCTAATCTTTCCTAAAACAAATGAAAAGCAAAAGCCACTTCCCAGCTATTGGTCCAGATTCCCCTGATAACCAAAACCAAAGAGACAGCAAACAAGTAAAAGAACATCAAAAATACAAATCAGGATCACTTGGTTACAAAATCTCTAACAAAATACTACATTAAATTAAATACCACAGAAAAGGAATTCGAGCTTGGGAGCTTTCTCAGTGTGTAAAATGCTTTCTGTGTTCCTGGTAGGGCCTCATTAGGAGCCCCAGCAGGCTCCTTTTTTTTTTTTTTTAAGGCAATGTGAGAGCATCTGTTAATTCAGTGATGGGAGGTAGAGATGGTCAGATCATAGGCTTGTAAGAAGAGAACATACTACAGGCAAATGTGGTTTACTGCCAGACCACGGGGGAGGGTAAACTTCTTAAAAGTCAATCCATATGAGCTAGGTATGGTGGAACATACCTGTAATCCTAGCCTCTGGGAAGCTGAGGCAGAAGGATTGGAACTTCAAGGGTAACCTAGACTACAAGTGAGACTTTACCTTAAATTAGAATTAATTAATGAATTAATTAATGGTTTAAAAAACCTGGGCTGGGAACATAGGTCAGTGGAGAGTGCTTGCATAGCATGGTCAAGTTTTAACCCCACCATTTCTGAAATGACTGTGGTAATAGTAACGCCTCTTGTCCTGATTTTACGCTGACTCCCCTTTGTTTAGGTACTTTTTCAGCCCCTAATCCCTTAAAAAGTCTGGTCCACCGTGACAGCATATTTGGAACCTTCCATGACCCTGACCATGGCCCAGATGACCAACATAACAGCTGAATGTGTAACCAAAAGAAACATTACCAGGTTCCCTGACCCACGCCTGCCAATGATGTCAATGCAGTTATTGCCTTAAGAGATGCAGAAACTCTGAGCTTCAGTGCTCTTTGGGGCAAGAGTCTGAACTCTGTTGCAAGCTAATAAAGGACTCTAATTTGATTTTACATACATAGTGCTTTGAAACTTTGTTGCTTGGGCTATAACTGCAAAATAAATTGCCAGGCGGTGGTGATGCACACCTGTAATCTCAGCACTCTGGGAGGCAGAGGCAGGAGGATTTCTGAGTTCAAGGCCAGTCTGGTCTACAGAGTGAGTTCCAGGACAGCCAGGGCTACACAGAGAAACCCTGTCTCGAAAAAAAAAAAGCATCTGTGATATGATTGTGGGTTTTTTTGGTTTTTGTTTTTTTGGTGTTTTTTTTTGGATTTTGTTTTTTTCTAGACAGGGTGTGTATAGCCCTGGCTGTCCTGGAACTCACTCTGTAGACCAGGCTGGCCTCGAACTCAGAAATCTGCCTGCCTCTGCCTTCCAGAGTGCTGGGATTACAGGCGTGCACCACCACCGCCCGGCTAATGATTGTGTTTTTTATTTCAACTGTTGGTATGGAAAATTTATTTATTCATTTATTTATTTATTTTTATTTATTTATTTTTGTTTTTTTGAGACAGGGTTTCTCTGTATAGCCCTGGCTGTCCTGGAACTCACTCTGTAGACCAGGTTGGCCTTGAATTCAGAAATCTGCCTGCCTCTGCCTCCCAGAGTGCTGTGATTAAAGGCACCACTGCCTGGCAACAGATGCATTTTTAAAAATCCAATATTTATTTATTTATTTATTTATTTATTTATTTATTTATTTATTATGTGCATCATTTTGTGTGTATGTGTGTTCATATGTATGTACATGTGTGCATGTGGAGGTCAGAGGTTGATGTTGTGTCGTTTTCAATTACTGTCAGTGTTAGTTTTTGAGACAAGGTCTCAAAGAACTTAAAAGTCCATTATTTGGCTAGGCTGGCTGGCCAGTGAGCTACGGTAATCCACTCATCTCTGATACCCTCACTCCAATGGAGTCACAATTGCCACCATGCCGAGTGGTTAAGCACTCTGGTGCTCCTGCTCATGATCCAAGCACTTTACAACGGGGCCCCAGCCCCCTCCCAATCAATGTTCTTTCATGATAAAAATTGCCAGTGGAGGGGCTGGAGAGACGGTTCACAGATCAGGACTGATTCGTGTTCTTGTAATGGACTGGGCTTCAGTTCCCAGCAACCATATCCAGCAGCTATAACTGATACTGAAGGTCCTTTGATACACATTCATCATCTCGCTATTGAGACACTAGTCGCAATGCTTTTGCTGTGGTTATATAAATGGGACTTTATACAATTTCAACTTATAAAGAAATTCAAAATTCAATCTCTAGTAGTTTGTTGCTAGTATATTAGCTCACTGATTTTGATTTGCGACAAAATCTTATGTAACCCAGGCTGACACCAAACTCACAAGTTAGCTAAATTTAGTCTTGAACTCTTTCCTGATTGTCCTGCTTCTATCTGACAAGTGTTATTAACTCCAGTTACAGGGCATCTGACACCCTCTGCTCTCCATAGGCTCCGACATGCATGAAGTGCATTTAAACTCATGCAAACACACACAAATGTAACTAAATACATCTTTTTAAAAAATTCTCAGCTAGGGGCTGAAAAATGGCTCAGTGGTTAAGGAGACTGGCTGCTCTTCCAAAGAGAGGACCCAGCTTCAATTCCAAGAAACCACAGGTAGTTTACAACTATCTGTAATTCCAGTTCCATGGAATCTGACACCCTCACACAGACATACATGCAGGCAAAACACCAATGTATATAAAATAAAAATAAATTGTGTGTGTGTGTGTGTATATACACACACACACATATATACACACACACACATATATATATACACATATGTGTATGTATATACACACACACACATATATATATACACATATATACACATACATATACATCCACTCAGCTAAATAGGAATAGAAGGAAATGCTACCAAAACAAAGTAAACAAAGTATATGGACATACAAATCACAGAAATGCTTAAAGTCTGAAACTTTTCTCTTAAGTTTATAATAAAACAAAGAAGACCTTTTCTTCCAGTCTAGAGCAGTGGTGGCTCCTGCTCATGCAGTAATGTTTGACGATTAGAAAAGAAAAGGAGGAGAGACAGGAAAAATACTCAGAAGACTGATCAAAACTGAAGCCACAAACACAACTGTCAAAGTAGACTTTCCTAAGGAAACTTAGGTGCCACGGCTCATCTCTACAAGGACTCCCTGACTCAAAAGAAAAGAAAAACTGTATGGGCTTCGGATGTGGCTCAGTAGGGGAGCACTGCCTACCATGTTCCATTGTGAGTTCCATCCCTAATACTGGGGAGGGGGGGTGTTTAGAAAAAAAGAAAACAGAAAGAATATACAAAAGGATAACAAATCAACAGTAGATTGTTTCTTCGGGCTGGTAATATCCAAGGCCAGTAATAAAAAAATCAGTGTGAAAGCTATGTGGAGCACACCTGTAATCCCAGCCCTTGGGAAGTGAAGGTGGAGGGAGGATCAGGAGCTCACAGACAGAGTTAGCTACATGGGGAGTTTGGGGCCAGCCTGAGTTACAGAAAATCCTATCTCAAAATAAAACAAAATCAATGTGCTAATATGTAAAATACAAACCAGTATAAACTGAGAATTTGTAAAGTCTCTCTTATGTAACAATAGGAAAAATGTCACTATTATAATGCTACAATAGCGAAGTGATAAATGTATAACAAACTACTATATGCTGAAAAACTAAAACAAAGCAAAACAAAAGGGGCCTCGATGAAACGTGACTGACCTACAGATGAAAGGCAATCCAAAACACTAGCAGAAAATTTACACTAACTTAACCGTGTCACAAATTTATAGACCATTTCTGCTTTAGTACAGAATGCTCAGAGCTTGAAAACTGTCATTCTAGCCAGGCATGCTGGTACACGCCTTCAGCCCCAGCACTCAGGAGGCAGAGGGAGAGGCAGGCAGATCTCTGTGAGTTTGAGGCAAGCTTGGTCTACATAGTAAGTTCCAGAACAGCCAAGGCTATATAGTGGGACCCTGTCTCAAAGAAATATAAACAAACAACGATAAAGCAAAGACACAAACAAAAAGTCTGGGTGCAGGGAGAACGATGCCATGGAGAGTCCAAAAATTCTTCATGATTTCTACCTCCAGGACTACTACCAGGTTTTCACAATGAACATCTGAGAAAAAAAATCCCAGATGCTTAGGAGGGTGCAACCACCTTCAAATATATTCAGCCATTTTGAAATACATAAGAGCGTTCTGTACCAAACAAGACTTCCACTCAAAAGAAACTGCTTGATCAGAGACTAAAGGAGATGGAAAAGGGGAAGGATGTGTGTGGGTACCCAAGTCCAGCCTGAAGTTTCCAACCCACAGCTCTCTTGACATCACATCTCATGTACATGGAGAGGGAGAGATAATTAGGAGGGTGTGCAATTGTACTTCACAACCCAGAAGCACAGAATAACCAGGTGCATTCAGAACAGGTCAAATCCCTACATCTCTTACTACCACACCACTACAGGCTTAGGTACTGTAGTTCCTTTTAAACAGCACAGTTTAAATAGGCCAGCATAGTATCAGACTTAAATACATAAAGAAGGTTGGAATTACTAAACTGAAATATGTTGTCTGTTTTTCAGTGCTGGTTCAGCTGTTGAAACGTATTGATTAACAGTCATACGTTTGATACATGTCTGAAGCATGACCATGTCTGAAGTAAAAAGACTGGGAATTCCAGGCCAGCCTGATCCACATAGCAAGACCCTGTTTCAAAAACACAACAAAGAAATTGATATGAGCACAGTCTCAGAGCCCTCAGTGTGGCCAGAAGGGTGGAGCGGGAAGGTATTCTCTTGAGCCTTACGAA
Organism: Apodemus sylvaticus; assembly: GCF_947179515.1. Lineage (NCBI taxonomy): Eukaryota > Metazoa > Chordata > Mammalia > Rodentia > Muridae > Apodemus > Apodemus sylvaticus. The sequence continues at coordinate 143,809 of NW_026263361.1, forward strand.
GGTCATATTGGGGGAGTCATATGTATAGCCGAGTACTGGAGCCTAACCTGCCAGATTTCTTGCCTTCAAATCTTCGTAGAACCTGCTAAGTGATAGTATTGTTACATCTCAGAGAGGGTCAGATTCATCACTGATGGATGTCCTGAAACCCTCTCGTTGGGACCACACATCTGACTCTTTGAAGACTCTTTACTCATGACTGGCTGCTTGTCAGTAACTGAGTCGAAGTCCTGAACCACTGCTGCTGTGCAGAAAGATCCATTAACACAAAAACATTTTACATGAGTGGAACTAACACTCCAAATTTGAGTCTCAGGCACATATCCTGAGGACTATAGCATTCCCAAGATTCAAATATATGACTTCCTTTGCCTGCATGCAGAACCATTTAAAATAACTTGTAGTGGCTGCTTCAGCTTATTAATGCTCTGTTCAAAGGCTCCTTTGTCTATGCAGTGGTAACAGTTGTCCTGTGTCTATAATTAATAAAGATTAATCTCTGAGACGGACTCATTATTTTGGTCTTAGTAATATCCTATGCAAATAAAAATGATTGCTCTTAATTTTGTTGCTTTTATTTATTAAAACACTTAAACATGATTTATCTCATTTCGTGTGTATGAATATTTTTCTTGCGTGGATGTTTGTGTATCATGTGCCTGGTACCCAAGGAGGTCAGAAGACTATTTGGATCACCTGGAACTTGAGTTACAAAGAGTTGAAGACTCCGGTGCAAAATACCAGACACACACACACACACACACACACACACACACAAAATAAGTGGAGAAGCTGAGCTATTTGGGAGGCAGAGGCAGAAATTTTACAAAATCAAGACCAGCCTGGGGTTTGAGAGATGGCTCAATGGTTAAGAGCACCAACTGCTCTGCCAGAGGTTCTGAGTTCAATTCCCAGCAACCACATGGTGACTTACAACCATCTGTAATGGTATCCGACACACTCTTCTAGTATGCACTCATATAAATAAAAAATAAATAAATCTTTCAAAAAAAAAAAAGCAGGGGAAGGGGGGAAAAAGACCAGCCTGGGTTAATACTCTTAAAATAAGAAATACAAGCTGGGCATGGTGGTACAAACTTGTAATCCCAGCACTTGGAAGCTAGAAATGAGCACTGAGGGTCATGGACAGCCTCAAGTACAGAAGATTTTGTTTTGGGAAAAAAAGGGGGTAAGGGGCTCCAAAAGTGGGGCTTAGAGGCGCCTGTAGCTCCAGTTCCACAGGATTCTATAGATTTTTCTGGCTTCCATAACTGTACTCACATACACATACCTACACACCAATACACACAATTTTATTTTTCTTTTCTTTTCTATTTTTTTTTTCTCGAGACAGGGTTTTTCTCTGTAGCCCTGGCTGTCCTGAAACTCACTCTGTAGACCAGGCTGGCCTCGAACTCAGAAATCTGCCTGCCTCTGCCTCCCAGAGTGCTGGGATTACAGGCATGCGCCACTACCACTGTGCTAAACACACACAATTAAAAATAAATCTTAAGCCGGGCGGTGGTGGCTCACGCCTGTAATCCCAGCACTCTGGGAGGCAGAGGCAGGCGGATCTCTGAGTTCGAGGACAGCCTGGTCTACAGAGTGAGTTCCAGGACAGTCAGGACTACACAGAGAAACCCTGTCTCGAAGAAAACCAAATCCAAAAAAAAAAAAAAACCAAAAAAATAAAAAAATAAAAAAATAAAAAATAAAAATAAATCTTAAAGTGGGGACAGATCCAGACATAGTTCGGTGGTAGTATGATTCCCTAGCACCACAGGGCCCTAGGTTCCACAAGCAATGCTAGTGGGGAAAGGTAAAAATAAGCATAATCACTAAACTAAAAATAATAGTTTCGGGATGACAGAAGAGTGAGACGCAATTGTGGATTGATATGGCAAAACTTCAACTATACTGTTAGTGTTTGATTTTATTCTCTGTTTGCATTTGTGTTAAATAGGTCATAATATATAAAACCACCAAAATAATGTTTGAAAAAAAAACAAAGTTAATTTAACATTTTTCACATTATCCTACAACTTATTTTTAATGTAACAAGCTATCATATCATCTTTTATACCAAAGAGTCAAAATATACAGACTTTTTAAACATCCTCCTATGGATGGATACACAGGTTGTTTCTTATTACTTGCCACAAAAAGAGAGCTGCACAGGCCTCCTCTGTTAGGTCTCCTCATTTGTACACTGATGCTTGTCTTTCTGAAGGATTGAGCCTTGAAAGTCAGACTGAGTTCCAGATATTGGAACTTGGTACGCCATATATTCTTTTTATTTTTCTAAATATAGCTACATTAATGTTTCCAAATGGTTTTAACAATGCATACTTTATTCAGCAATGCCTAGCTAAAGTACGGAAAATTCTTTTTGACCAAATAAGCATCCAACAACAGAACACAGATCACCCTTTAAGGCCTATTATAACAAATGCTTTCAGACCACATATTCAGTAACTCTTTGGAGTACATAAGAAAGGCATAGGGGTGGGGGAAGCGTATTATACATAAGTAATGTTACAAATAAGTTAGTTTTATCAACTACTAAGTTTTGATAAGAGCTGAGGCTGTTCTTAGAGGCCTCTGGGGAGATGGAATGAACACTCTATTTTGGAGACACTCTCGGTCAAACCCCAATTAGACAAAAGAAAACCAAAGGAACCGTCAAAACACAATGTCTCCTAGGAATTAGCTTCCCCAGCCTGACACATTCATCCGTGGAGGTCCGGTGATGCGGGGACTGATTACTTATCATCTATTATGGGCGGAATGGGGGAGAAATAGGGAGTGCTAGCCGGCTACTCGGCGCGCTCAGCAGACCATGCGGTCAGAGTGGTGACCGCTGTCCCGGTGGTCACCTCTCTGGCAGCGGGAAACCCGGCACTCACCAGGGCATGTTCATTAACTGGCCAGTTTCTCCACTCTCATTATTAAGTCATCCTCTAGCTACCTTGCTAATCCCGGGAAGGACGCATACATGTGGACGCCGCCATCTTACAAGTTATAGAAGTCTGGATTTCTGGCGCCGCGGAGGGGGGGGGGGAATCGGGAGGGGGAGAGCATGCGTCACTGCCCAACGGTCCCTGCGCCGCGCGGCGCCGCGCTGTCACGCTCTCCCTAAATGGCTGCTCCAGCAACGTGACCCGGACTGCCAGCGGCCGCTTCCGCAGATGCCTGAGCGCTTGCGGTTCCTCTCACGACTGCCCCTGTTAGCTTCTTTCACATGCTCCCGCTTTTCGTGCCCGTCTTTAATTTGTTTTTCTCTTCCCCTACGCAATTCCTTTTTCTTTTTGTTTCTGTAGAAGATGGGCTTGTGTTTTGCTCCTGAGACCTCTTTCGGAGCCACTTCTGTATTTTAGCTGCCAGCATTGCTGGAGCTGCTGTAAGTGCAATTCTCATGCCGCAGAAGTAGGAAAGTAAGCCACAGGCCCGGGAATGCCCCTCGTTTTTGATAAAGACTGTTGTTCATTTTGAGTCTGTCCTTTCCTTCATCTCAAACTCCTGCTTGACTATGCACAGGCATGCTAATAACTGAAGGAGTGTCTTCCTAAATTATTTCACTCCACTTCAAAATTCAATGCTCAGCAATAACTTATTTTTTTTAATTGGTTCTTGAACTCCAAGAACGGCAAAACCTGCCAGGACAGACCTTCCCCCATATAAGGGCACTTATCCATGATGCAAGGCAAAAGTAATCAGCTTATGCTTCAAACATGAACCACCCTTTAAAAAAAAACAAAAAAACAAGAACTCTCTCAAGACACAGCATGGCCTCAAGCTCAAGGCAATTCTTCTGCTGGGGTTGCAGGCATGTGCTATCACGGCCAGCCAAAATGAGGGCTTCTTTGGGCTATCTTGCAGTACCACACGACACAATAATTAATCAGACTACACCTTGAAGAAAATTACTTCTTACGAGTACTCCCTGTTCTCTATCGAAACGTCTCCCCTATTTTTAGTTTAAATCACAACTCAATACTCCAACAGGGACAGGGTCATTGGACCCTTCTATCGCTCTTGTCACTTGACCACTTTTGTCATCAGGTTATGTTACTCTAAGTCCCTCCATGTTGTATGAAGCATTAGCTCCTCGGTTCAAACTCCCAGTGGCCTGCTCTTTAAAAAAAAAAAAAAAAAAAAAAAAAAAAAAAAAAAAAAAAACTGAGTCTCCCACCTCCATTCCTACTGAAAGCCATCAATTGCAGAGAGCTATACTTCAACATCCTCATCACAATTTTTAAGAGTCTCTTCAATGGCTTTCTATCTAGGCTGTTACTTTTGGGGAGAGTAGGATGGGGTAGGGGTTGTCATAGAAGCCTTCTATGTCTCTCTTTCTCAGCTGTGAGTCTACAGTCATCAATACCACAGCAAAAGTAACTTCCTTGCCCTTTACAGTCAGCAGAATAGACAACATACTTCTGTCACATGGTTTCTGATGACATTATAGACCACGGACATCCACATGGTCTCACGTGGCAGTATAGACCACAAACATCAAAACGGCTCAGCGACAAAGCACGAGCCATGAACACCATCAGAGCTCTCAGGGGCAGCAACGGTGATGGACATCAACATGACTATCCCTGCCCACCCCTGGGGTTGCCGCTGCCCCTGGCTGTAGCAGGACCACAGGCCCCAACATGGCCCTCTGCAACAGCACAAACCAAGGACATTAAGATGGCTTCAAATGGCAGCACAGACTACTCACATCAACATGGTCCCCTGTGGTAGCACAACTGGCTGACAGATTTTAAATTTTGATCCACGGTTCTAGTTTTATTTTGGATTTATTTTGTTTTCTTATGTATTGGTGTCTGTAGGTATGTCTGTGTGAGGGTGTCAGAACCCCTGGAATCGGACAGTTGTAAGTTACCATATGGGCACTGGAAATTGAACCTGGATCGTCTGGAAGAACAGCCAATCCTCTTAACTGCTGAGCCGTCTCTCCAGCCCCCAAAGTGTATTATTATCTCCTCTTTTTTGTTTGTTTGTGTTTGTTTGTTTTCAAGACAGGGTTTCTCTGTGTGGCCTTGGCTGTCCTGGAACTCACTCTGTAGACCAGGCTGACCTTGAACTCAGAAATCCACCTGCCTCTGCCTCCCAAGTGCTGGGATTACAGGTATGCATCACCACTGCCCAGATTCTATGGGTTTATCTCAATCACATTTCTTATTCATATAGCAGCCTCACCAGTACCTTCAGATGGGCTTATAACATCATTTAAATAAAACAAGCAAACAAATCTTCTGGGATTGGAGACATGTCTCAGTGCTTATAAACATTTGCTGCTCTTTCAGAAAATCCAAGTTCGGTTCTCAGCACCATTCACATAAATAAAATCAGATATAAACCTTGAAAACTAAATACTTAGCCGGGCAGTGGTGGTGCACGCCTTTAATCCCAGCACTTGGGAGGTAGAAGCAGGCAGATTTCTGAGTTCGAGGTCAGCCTGGTCTACAGAGTGAGTTCCAGGACAGCCAGGGCTACACAGAGAAACCCTGTCTCGAAAGAAAGAAAGAAAGAAAGAAAGAAAGAAAGAAAGAAAGAAAGAAAGAAAGAAAGAAAGAAAGAAAGAAAGAAAGAAACAAAGAAAGAAAGAAAGAAACAAAGAAAGAAAGAAAGAAAGAAACAAAGAAAGAAACAAAGAAAGAAAGAAAAATTAAATACTTTTCAGTAATGTAATGGGGAGCTAAGAAGATTGCTCATGGGTTAAGTATTTGCCATAAAAGCATGAGAGCCAGAGTTCAAATGCCCAAGATGTGAACCTATATGAAGCCCTCCTATAACTGCAGCTATGGAAGGCTGAAACAGGGGTCCCCAGAGCAAGCTGGCCATATCAGTGAACTCTCCGTTTGGCTGAGATCTTGTCTCTGTAAACAAGGTAGAAGAATGATTGAGGACATTAGTTTAGGCTTATACATGCACACACATGTACATATGGACCTATACACATGTGTACCCACATCTGTGGACAAAATACACATACACACAAAAATGGAAAAAGCCAGGGCAGATTGCCAAGATGAACAAATGTCTTCTTTTCTCCCTCAACCTTGGTTATAAACTACTTCCTTTAAATAACATAAGCCTCAAGAAAACCAAATCAGGTATATAGCTACTACTGCTGGACTTCAGTCTATGCCCCTCCTAATACCCATTCATATCTTTCCTTCATCATATTCAATAAGCATTCTTAAGTTTTCTGCAATATACATCAAGAATCACAGCAGTATGTAACTAGAGAGAACTCTGCAGTTCTAAGGATTCCTTAGGTTGCATAATTGTGACCATCAACCTGCATTGCCTGCTGCTGTGTCAAGACTGTAACACAGTCATCCAAAGTACGAATTGAGAGGCGAAAGATTGGTGTGGCAAGTGGTAGAACAGATATAGAATGTATGTATGTATGTATGTATGTATGTATGTATGTATTTATTTATTTATTTATTTATTTATAATGAAATTATATCTGTGACTAGTGGCATATGCTTGTAACCACACACTTTTTGTAGGCAGGAGGTTCACCATAAATTTGAGGCCAATCTCATCTACACAGTGATTTCCAGGTGAGCTTAAACAGTCCCTGGAGTAAAAATAAAAGAAGCCATAGAGATGGCTTAGCAGTTAAGAACACTTGCTGCTAGAGAAGAGGGCCAGGTTCAGCTCACACTCGTCTGTAATTCCAGTTCCAAAGGACCCTATACTCTCTGGCCTCCTTCACACTGCAAGAACACCATGCAAACAAACTACGCTTGCTTTCTGGCTCCTCACCATCCTGCGTACTCTTCCCTCTTTGTGCAAAGCTCTCTCTCATGTTCATGCCTTAGTTTTGGTTTTTCATCCCCTGAGACTCATCAGAACCACCTGTGTGACCCGAGGTTTGGCGCTATCTGTTTGAGGTTGACAGACTCATCAGAGGGGACACAACTGGAGAAGGCAATGGCTCTTGTTCCCGTCAACTCTATAAACAGTTAATAGTTCAGAGGCACAGGGCAGGGCCCCTCCTCTTTCCTTGACTCTTGCCAGGGCTGGTCTTGTGTTGGTTCAATACAGATCATTAAAGTTGGTGTGAGCTAATGTTTATAGTGACTGTATTGATGCAGAGAATGGCATTTTGTAGCCCTTCACCCTATCTCCTGGAGACTTTTTTTTTCAGAGATAAGATCTGCTACTACTACACTCATGAAGTCTCATCAACATGGCTGCCTACGTATGACCTGAACGGGGACAACAGACAAGCCAAAGTAAAAGGGTGAGAGCTCATGATGTCTCAACCCTAGACAAAACTACAGGCAACCAAGGAATACTGAGAGAGGGGAAACAGTCTTCCCTATGCCAAGTAGTCATCCCTGAAAACATACAGGTACAATTAAGATTATATAGACTGAGTAGATGTTTACATATTTAGGAATATACATATGGACATATACATGTACACACACCACCGACAATTAAAGAAAAAGAAATGAGGGTGGGGGGATGTGCGTGGGTAGGTTTGGAGGAAGGGAAGGGGAAACGATGTAATCATTGCAATCTCAATAACAAATAAATCATCTTAAAAATATCTCCAACTATTGGCAAGTTTACTATATAGTGAAAGGGGACCTTGAACTGACCCTCCTGCTTCCATTTCCTAAGCGAGTATACCGGTCTGCTACAGTACTCATCTGTTAGGTTTTTGTTTGGCTGTTGTTGAGCTGTGCATAGAATCCAGGGCCTTTGCACATGCCAGGTAAGTGCTGTATTCAGCTATTCCTCACCCTTCTCTCTTAGTTCTTTGAGGAAACTCTACATTGTTTTCCATAATGACTGGACAAGATTACAGTCACAGAAACAATCTGCTTGATCATCTGTCCCTGCATCCTCACTAGCACTTGATGCTTTTCTTTCCTTGATGTTATGACTGGGATAAATACCTCATAGGGGTTAGCAACCTTCTGT